>NC_057810.1:712204051-712219481 GCF_018294505.1 Triticum aestivum | reverse complement strand
CTCCGCCACTGGGCTTGGGAGCGCGGTCTACGCTTCTTCTGGGAGATGGTCATCTACGTCGCCTCCGGGAGCATGCTGATCGCCGCCGGTGTCCTTCCCTCCGTTGGCGGCCCGGCCATGGTGCTGGTGGTGGCGGCCATGGAGATGGGCGTCATCGCCACGGCCGCCGAAGGCGATTCATCTGCGAGCGTGGCAGTAAAAGTCATCATAGCCATCATGGGTGCGCTTGCATTCGAGTACATTCTTCTCGGTAGGACGGCGGCGTGAACGAGATTCTGGCTGTAATGTGTGGTTTGGTGTCGGACGAGATTCCGGCTGATGTTAAACCTTAATAAAAATAAATAAAGACTACTCGAGGGAGGGAGAGAAATGAGCTACTTGGTTTAGCTAATGTTTTTTGTTTGAGCCATAGAAAATGGCGATATATAACTTCAACAGTTTCCCATGAACGTCTTGTACATGAATATCAAGATTGGCATGCAGGTATCTGCCGTTTACGTTCTGGTGAACGAGATGCACAAGTGGCTTGTTCGTTTGCTTTAGTTAATTAGTACCTTTCAACTGATCTTGCTTGCTTGTATTATGTATGTGTTGATATTTTCACTGTTTTCTTTTGATTGTGTTCCATGTAGTACTATCAAGTTGGGAGTCAGATTTCTGCATATGTCCCATTTTGTGTGTTTGTTCTTGGTGAATGTCTATCTGGTTCTGACTGAAAATTTTCAATTTTTTTTGCTTTGTTGAGATTCACCCGAGTCTTTATTTCGCTCATTCCTTGCAAATTGCCATCGAAATGAGCAGGGATTCGCCGCATGCATCAATAACCGTATTTATTTTAAGATTTACAAATTTTCTCGCAAGAGCAAAACACATTTTATTAATTGGTGTAGCAAAACACAACCGTTTGACATCATATGACTGACCGGCTCTTTAGCTCTTCAAGGTTACTCGACGTGACCATGGAATCAAATGACCACAATTTCAGGTTGAGTGTCCTGTAGCCAATTTTGCAATCGTACTCTCTTTTTTCTGACAGAAATGGTGCCGTGCATACTGTCAATTACTAGCCCCCAGTGGTGCACCTGAAAATAGCATTGGATCTTAAACTGGTTAGACAAAGCACATGCTGCTGAAATTACGAGTTATGGAGCTGCCTGTGTTGATGTAGAAAGAAAACTGATTGCTGTTCTGATACACTAGCTGTAGACCTGTAGTTTATATATGGGATGACATACCAGAGCAAGTGATAGCTGCATACATAAAAATGGAATAGTTCATGCCATAAAAATTCTTCTATTTTTTTTAGAACGAAGACGCCAGATGCGTCCGGCTTTAAATTAATAAAGCCCCAACGGCAGCGTACCACACCAAGTCTTAATACATCACCAAAAGCCCTGCCGGCTTTAGCACCAAAGTTCAAATGAAACTAAACAAGCCGCCAATCGAGATTACAGGGCAGAGCCCGTACAGAGCACGCAGACTCGTCAAGCAACAAAAGAAACGAAGTCATGACTCCCTAGCCATCGCATACACTTGCACCAGTCGTTGTTGGGCAGTCTTGATCAGCTCAGCATCCTTGCACCTCCCCAACGGACTCCACTGCTGCAATAGAAGGTTGCATTTGAAGATGATATTAGCCGGATGATTTGGGAAGCACCCTTCTATAGTGAACTTGTTCCTAGTTAGCCATAAGGCCCAGAGAAGTGCCCCAACACAACTCCACTATTTACTGGGGGTGAATTATCTATTCAGATGTTGCACAAAGAAACGCCGTCTGAAAACCAGGCATATGTTACACAAACCCTTGTGACAAATCATCTAAACCGCGCACTCTCTGAAAAAATGAGCCTCCAGCCGGCACAAGATTAGCTTCCATGACAAATCATCGTCGAAAGCACCGTGTTCCAATCAACTTAAAGAATAGCTTCCATTACACAATTGGAAATTGGTTTGATCATTTTTGTCAATCATTCGTGTCCATGTCAGTAAAAATAGTTTCCAACAGAACTGAAGTATATTTAAACCTAGCTAGCAAAAAACTGTAGCACTTAAATTTGCTTCAGACGAAATGGAAATTTGCCTAAAAAAGGAGATAATCTGCTTCCACCTGTGCACACTAGAAAAATTAGCCTCCTTGTGGCACAAGATTGCTCGACCTCTTGTGATGGTAAACGGTGAAAGCACCACTAGCACTGCTAGGAATGACCCGGTGTTCCAATCAACTTGAATACTAGCTTCCATGACAACTGGAATTTTTTTTGATTATTTGATCATTTGTATCTGGTGGGGAGAATTCTGCGTCTAATTTCTGCTTATGTCACATTTCTGTGTTTGTTCTTGATGAAATTGATGAGAAAATAGGCAGTTTTTCGATTAAATTAATCCATGAATAAATCATGAGCATGACATGGACATCATTGATAAAACACTGATTACGATCTTACAGAGCATGTACTACGCCCATAGTAGAAACATCTACACATATCGCTAGTACTACTACTACATAAAGAAACACGAGAGGGATGAGCGATGTATACCCTCCAATCGGCGATGCGGCGGCGGTGACGGTGGCAGCAGCCGCGGCATCCTCGACGGCCTTCTTAGCGGCGGCACGGTCGGCGCCGGTCGACATGGTGATGACGAAGGTGATGCGGACGTAGATGAACAGAAGCGAGCAGTCGCGTAGTCGCTACCCAAAAACCTAATCGCCCCTCTCCTGTACAGGATCCGGAGAGGCGGGGTTTCGGAGGCCTGCTCTCCCGTCAACCGTGCACGTGGTGAACGGGATGGAGTCGCTGGCGGCAGCAGCAGCAGAGGAACGACGTGGGCGTGGAGGCGGAGATGCGTTCTGTTTTGCGGCGGCTAGGGTTGGCAGCGCCCCACATATATATGTGCGGCCGCGCGTGGAGAGACGTGGGCTGAACCCACATCCAAGTCGGTAGCCCATGATCCGACGACTCAGATCGTGGCCTTACCTGTCAAAGACTCTCCGTTCCTGACCGGCAAAAAGAAGCGCATAGGAGTGAGCTCGGCTCGGCTCAATCCCGCAACCCGCGGCGCGGCGCGGCACGGCGAGCGGAGGAGGAGGAGTGCGTGAGGGCTTCTTTTCTTCTCAAGCTCCAATAGCATGAGGGAGAGAATCCCTTATAAACCACTCCAACTCTCTTTTCACTAGCATGGTGGGACTAAACTTCCCACCACATTGTCATGCCACCTACATGGGCCCTTAGAGATTAAATCTGAAATTGTCATATGGGCTCTAGGCCCATCTCATATTTCAACAATCCCCCACCAGATCTCAGGGGCCCACTTTGTCCTTTGTTCCAAACGCTGTTTTGATATACCAGCATCTCAGTGGAGACCGATTAAGGTTGAGCTCCACCTAGACCAAGTAGTTACACTCCTTCAGAACTGAACAATGGACTATGCCTTGAATTGTCAATTTGGCGTCAAGAAGTTTCACCACAAGTCTCACTGATACGAGGCTGCCGAAGGCTGACCCCTCGGGTGGAGCATATTAGTCACACTCCTGGCCTATTCATGAGCTTGCTAGAGATCACCCCAATCTCATAGACTGTGACCAGCAGTCGGGCTCATATAGGTGTGTTCCTCCAAAGATCGCTCTGTAGGATAGCATCTTGCTTATACATATAAGCCTTGTAACACATTAAGACAGTAGTCATCCTTCCATACAGTTTCCGAGAGTATTGCATCTCCAACGGAGTGGGTTAGTAAAGTTACTCTCCTCAGTTCACCACTGGCTTGTTTTCCCAGGTCCTACTTCACGGGATCTCCGATCACATAGGTTGGGATACTACCATGGCAACTCATGTGGGTCTCATACCCATCTCCCTTGATGCGCTATCTATCACAACACGTGATAGCCCTTTAGTAAAGGGATCTGCCAGATTCTTAGCCATTTAAATATAATCCAACGCTATCACTCCGGAGTTCCTCAATTTTCTGACAGCTTTCAATCACATTCTTATGTGTTTGTTGGACTTCATGTTGTCCTTTGAACTCTTCACCTTGACAATAACTGTTTGATTGTCGCAGTTTATAAGGATGGCCGGAACTGGCTTCTCAACCACTGGCAAGTCCATCAACAGATCTCGAAGCCATTCTGCTATGTATCTAATGATGTTAATTCTGCTTCCATTGTCGATCTCGTTAAGATCGTTTGCTTGCAAGCCTTCCAGGATACAGAACCACCTCCAAGAGCAAACATATACCCGGTTGTGGCCTTCATCTCATCAGCATCAGAGATCCAATTCGCATCACTATACCCTTCAAGTACCGACGGGTATCCGGTATAGCAAAGTCCATAGTTCACAGTACCTTTTAGATAGCGCATAACTCTCTCAATAGCATGCCAATGTACATCACCCGGATTGGAAACAAACCGGCTCAGTTTGCTCACAGCAAACACGATGTCAGGCCTCGTTGCGCTTGCTAGGTACATGAGTGAACCAATGATTTGAGAGTATCTCAATTGATCTATAGTTGTGCCTTTAGACTTTCGAATCAGCACACTAGAATCATACTCTCCCGGATCGACAAGTGTGAAGTGGGCAGATGTCCGGTGCACGCTGGCGAAGGCCAAGGAGACGTACCAGCCAGACGCGCCGGCGTCGGCCGGCCGCCCTGATGGCAACAAAAAGGCCAAGTCGGCAAGGGATGGCGCGCCTGCCGTCGAGCGTCTGCAGGCGTCCATCGAGCAGTGCATCGCCGATGCCAAGAGCCACGCCGTCGTGAGGGAGGCGAAATCCGACGCTCGTTGGTCGGCGATTATGTCGACGGGCCAGATCAAGCTCGACCTGCTCCGGACCAACGTCGCCGCCAAGAAGAGGAACACCGACTTTGCATTCCTGATGGCAGCGAACGTGTTTGCGATGGACGGGCCGGTCAAGGAGTGGTACATGCGGGAGCGCGGCCTCATCTTGGACTGCGTGCCGACGGACACGCCAACTCCCACGACCAACCCGATGCCGAGCCCCAGTGACGTATCACCTGACATGACGCCCAGCAGCCCGCGTACGCCGCCTACGGACACCAACGCCGAAGATGAAGCCGAAGTAGAAGCCGAGGACGCCGCCGCCGAGGACATCGCCGCGGCCGCCATTTGATGCGCTGGTCTTTCCCTTCTTTTTTTGTGCTACGAACTATGCCGAACTGATGCGTTGATCGCCGAACTATGGCGAGTTTATTCAGGGAGAACTGAACCTGTGACACCTTAGAACTGTCATGACAATTGAATCTTGCAAGCGGCAAAAAAGATGAACACCCCAAACAATGTGACAACTAACTAAAATCACTACCTACTAGTACAATGTGCGCTGCCGTCACTGCATTCTCCCTGGAAGTGAGTGCTGCTCTTGGAGGCCACCGTGCCGTCTTCTTGATGCTGTGCCAATGTGTCTTCTTTTTCTCCGGTGCTGGCAACCTGCATCTGGATGACTACCTCCTCTCGTCTCGGCGGCCGGTCCATTATCAACGGAGCTCGTTTGCCGGTGGTGGCGGTGATAGCTGCTGTTGGAAATAATCTTGTTGCCCTAGAATATCTAGGCCACTTAGCTGCAGAATGACAAGAAACAAACATAGCAGTACAGAAAATATTAGGCCCTTCCCAGTGCTTCATGGTGTACAGGTGCTAAGAGTGCCACGTAGGCAGAAAAATAATATGACAAAGCAATTAAAGAGAAGAGAGAGTATTATGGTGATCCCAATAAGAAACAATGCTAAGCACGTGGTCCTAGGCAAAAAGACTACCAATCAATAAATAAAGGAGTTTTATTAGTAAACAATTAAATAGAGAAGGCTTAGCTACAAAACCTAAGCACCGATGCATTGGGGACATTGGTTGCTAATCATTGGCAATGTAAAATTAGCTAGTAAGGAAACAATGATTTGCTGATATTTGGCTTGATAGTACAATAGATTGTCCAAAACAAAGTATTCCATCCACGACGCAGCTAATGTAAAATTAATGTATTGTGATAATGTAACTTTAATTCTCAACTCTTTTTGCTGTAGGTGGTTGATAAAGTTGGGCAAGCTTTGATCTTTCAAAGTGGGAACGTCATTCGATTCAGAGCAGAAAGCGTATGACATGTACAACACGTATGCCGGCAAGATTGAGTTTAGTATCAGAAAGAGCCAGACAAAGCGCCGCCAAGATCGAACTATATAGGAGTACCAAAAATATATAGTTTGCAGTAATCAGGGAGAACGAGAAACCGACTCATCAAAGGACACTACAAAAACAGGTTGTGAGGCTCGTGTTCAATTTAGTGTCAGTAGAGAGGGGATTTGGACAGTGCAAAAGGTTGTAACCGATCACGATCATTATCTTGATAGTCCCAATAAGTTGCACAAGTTGAGGTCCCAGCGACAGCGACGTGCTGTAGAAGCGGACAGAGCGCTAATTGGCCAGATACGTGAAGCTGGGATGAAGCCATCTCAGGTGTATGATTTCATGATAGCGTTCTACGGAGGAGTCGACAAAGTGCCATTCTCAAAAACTGATTGCAATAATGAGATTGGTAAGGAAAGGAACAAGTATTTGGAATCCAATGATGCAAAAGCACTATTAGAATACTTGAAGAATAAGCAGAGGGAGGATCCAATATTTTTTTATGCGATTCAAGTAGATGAGAAGGATGGTCAGATAGCTAATTTTTTTTGGGCAGATGGTCAGTCCATTATGGATTACACATGCTTTGGTGATGCCGTATCATTTGACACCACGTTTAATACCAATAAGTTTGAATTGCCTTTTGCTCCAATCCTTGGTGCCAATCATCACAAGCAGACAGTAATATTTGGGGCTGCACTGATATTTAATGAGTCCATTGATTCATTTGTTTGGCTATTTGAGACATTTCTCACGGCAATGTCAGGCAAGCATCCAAGCATAATTTTCACTGATCAAGACAAAGCCATGGACGGAGCAATTGCTTATGTATTTCCAAATACAAGCCTCCGTCCTTGCTTGTGGCACATCTATCTTAATGCTGCTAAACATCTCGGGCATGTAATTCATAAGCATCCCGAGAAGTTTCTACCGGATTTTAAGAGATGTGTCTATGAAGACAGATCTGAATGTATCTTCAAGAGGAAGTGGCAAGAATTGTTGCAGAAGTATAACCTTGAGGACAACGAATGGATAGCAACACTGTATAAATTGAGGGAAAAGTGGGCTGCAATTTATCGTGACTCATTTACAGCTGATATGAACTCGACTCAAAGGAGCGAAGGAATGAATAATGTCTTCAAGAAAAGATTCCGTAGGAAACTTGGTCTTTCCGAACTCCTTGTAGAGTGTGAGAAGGTTTCTGCCAGCCTTCGCGAGAATGAGTTGGATGAAGATTTTAGTTCGCATCGAAAGAACCCGGTTACTTATAGCAATTTACCATTGTTGAAGACTGCTCAATCGTATACAAGTTGGATGTTTTCCGAGTTTGAGAAAGAATTTAAAATGCAATTTACATTGTCTAGTAAACTGCAAACAAATGAAGGGCCAATCTTCACATATATGGTTACACATATGCGCAGTGAGCATGGAGCAACAACTGTATTCAACAGTACGGATATGACTGTTACATGTTGCAGAAAGTTTGAATCCGTAGGTATGTGTACACTTTTTTTATTCCAATATGATTTTTAATACAGACTGATAAAATATAAAATGCCCATCTGATAGGTTTGTTGTGCAAGCATGCTCTCAAAGTCTTCAACATGAATGATGTTTTCATTTTGCCGTTGCAATATATACTAAACACATGGACAAAATATGCAAAGAGAGGCTTCTATATTGAGAAGCAAGGAAGTGATACGGGAAATTTGAAAACACAAGCGGCCCGTATCTCACGGAAGGCAACATCTGTTGCATTGAAATGTTCGACATTGAAAAAGCTTCTTGATGATTTGGAGAAAGCCATAGATAAGTTGGACTTGGAAGTAGATAATTCTCTTAGCAAGTTGAAAGAAAAATCCAATGAGGTTCCGCTAGTTTCGACTGAGTGTGTTACAGAGACATTAAAAGATACTATATCAATTAGAGTTCCTCCGGTGGTAAAAGGCGCAAAGAGTAAACGATCAAAAATATCTCTTGAAAATAAGAATAGAAAGAAAAAAGAAAAATTCTAAAAAGAAAGGTATTTATCGATTGTACCCAATCTAGCAAAGCTATTATCCAGTATATGCATCTGTAGTCATTTTTATTTTATTTTTGATTTTTATGTCTGCTATAGGAGATCAAAAGAATGCAACAGAAAATAGAGAGGAACGCAATGATCCAAATGAATTGATCGTAAGAGATGGCTTGTACTCATTATTTTCCTTTCATATTGTACTTAATCACATGTTTTAAACTATTTCATCTTCCATGATGTAGGACCTTAATGCTAGTAGCATCGACGCTATAACAAACTTTGCAAATGATGTTCATTGGCAACATTCGATCATAGGTTCTTCCTTGATCCAAGGCGGATATGCTACTGCCTCAATGCCAACATTATCAACTGATGTGTATGGTCAGCCTTCGACCATGGCTTCTCCGTTGATTGAAGGCGGATATGTTAATGCATCCATGCTAACATTCTCAACAGATGTGTATGGGCAGCCTTCGACCATGCCTGCTCCTTTCGTCCAAGGCGGATTTACAAGTCTTCTACATGGAGTTCAACAAGAAGTCACTTTGTCCTCGTCCGTTAGAAAGTTACATTTTCATAAATAGTAATTCTCGACCTGTAACATGTTTTTTGTTTTAACATGTGAGTGTGACATGGTTGAAGTTTGATGATTTTCCATATGCTTTCGAGAACAATTTGCTCTATCATTCTGATGGAGTGCCAAATCATGAGAATATGGAACCTTGCTTTGTAATATCTACATGATTCTCTATTTATTCTCATAGGGCTACTTTAGCGGAATGCTACTCCTTGGTGTTTAAATTTCAGTCGAATTTGAATCCATTTGCAATCACTTTCCAATCAGGGCTGTATGAGTACTGATTTTATGATGTCATCCTTATTTTCATCATAAGATTTTGAATCTTGTAATTCACTGAAGAAAGTATAGGTTGTAACCAAAAGAACATGCTTCCTTGCAATCCATTGAGCAGAACATCAGCGAGTATTTGACATCTAGTCTGACCTTGTAGCAGGGCATGAAAAACAGATAAAACACAATCTACTTAACACGGTCTACTTCATGTTCTCGGTCATCGGCTTCTCCATTTAACCTTTACTTGTTCCCTCTTCCTACCCCAAGCTATCTATAAATCCAAGATCAGTGCGTCAATTATAATTCAGAGAAATTTAAAAAACTCAGACATCTAAACTGTACGAGGCTTCGTGGAACACAAAAAAGTTGCGTGTGATGGTGCCGGCGGCAAGAAATTCTTGAACAGCTGCCGCAAAAAAGGGAACTTATTTTTGCTGACTGGTAATAGAAATACAATGTGATCTAAAAAAGAGTTGAAATCTGAATATTATACTCATTAAACTATTAGACAGTCATGCTCCAGGGATATAGGGTATTACAATTGCAATGCCCATTGGCAAGAAAATTGCTACAACCACAAAGCTAGAAAATCGAACTATTATGAAAGGTGCTGGTTCGTCCGTGTGAAATGCTGCTCTTTTTCTGAATCGGGAAAACGAATTCATTCACTTCTTGATTTACAAACGAGTGGGTGCACACGGATATCAGATTGGGCGAGCTCATGGCCACGAGAGCACGCCGGCGCCATGCACACACGTACTCGCCGAGCGAGCGCTGCACGCCGTCAGCCAACATGTGCTCCTCCATGTCGAAGTTCGCCCGCCGTGGCGGCTATACCAGTCTGATCCGGATCTTCTGACGGCGGCAACTCAAGGAGATTTCCCACAGACTCACACCGTCCACGGTAATGCCCCCTAGCCCGCCGTCGCGGCCACTCCGCTCCGCCAGCGCCGCCGCCTTGCTTGGCCACCGTCTGCTCGGCCTTGGCTGTCCGCTGGGCGTGGAACCAGATGGGGGATCATTTTCAGTTTGGTGAGCCGATATACAGTGCCGTCTCCAGAAATTTGGGGCCCCGGGCGAAAACCAAAATGTGGCCCAAAATTTCGGACAATTCACTTTATTATATAATTTCAACTCTGTTTTATTTGTACCTTATTTAGGCATATATCAAACACTAATGCTAAAATGGGATTGCAAAGCAATGAACAGACCTCATGTTCTACAAGGTGGAGCATCCTCAATCTCAACCTCTATTGTTGTATCATCACGACCATTGTCAACATTATCATATGTTGTTTGATTTTCAGAATTATGTTGGGTGTGTCTCAACAAATATGTATCGAGGGAACCCAGTAGAGATTGAGCCTCAACTTTCAGTTTTTGTTTCTTCTTACGCTTTGCAACACCAGATCCATGCTTGCTTTCTAATTTCAGTAGACCTGATGAAGATCAAGGAACAGAACCTAACAAATTATAAGTGACCGTTGATCAAACATAATCTAATTCGTTTCTAATAGTATCAATTGCTAGACGACTAGATCATTCAAATACAAAAAAATGAAGTAAAAAAAGAACCTTGCTTTTGGAGATTAGAACGCAGTCCGTAGTTTGGTCTGGATATGTTCCTCAATCCTGATTGAAACAACGAACGGATCCACAGACCACAGTGTTGCGTCTTCACACAGCAAGACGATTAGCAATAGATTGGATCGGAGGTAACTGCGCCGGCGCCGGCATGACCGCTAGGGCCGCGCGTAGGGAGAGGGTTCGGGGGTTCGCTGCTTGTTCGGCTGCAATCGCTGGATTCAGCGATCTGTATCCAGTCTTCCTATCGTGCCACTGGGCCTCTAACCTTCTTTGCTTTTCTGGAAGTATGTTATTTGGGCCTCTATAACTAGCAGCCCGCCCCGTATGCGCAGCAAAGACGCCACGTAAATCTAGTCAGGTAACACACGTACCTCTGTTTTCTGGTTTTTCTAGCGATCTTTCAGCGGAAGGAGGCATCGAAAGCAGTTTTTTTTTCTCGATGGGGCCCCACAATTTTGGGGGCCCTGTGCGATCACTCACCTCGCTCCCCCTCATCGACGGACCTGCCGATATAACTGCATATCGATCGAGCCGAGCGGAATCGGTAACTCAAGGAGCTTTCCCACAGACTCACACCGTCCACGATGCCTCCTAGCTCGCCGTCGCCGCCACTCCGCTCCGCCAGTGCCGCCGCCTCGCTTGGCCGCCGTCCGCTCGGCCTTGGCTGTCCGCTGGGCGTGGAACCAGATGGGGGATCATTTTCAGTTTGGTGAGCCGATATAACTGCATATCGATCGAGCCGAGCGGAAGCGCTGCGACGCAACGAGCCAAAAAATGCAGCGCTTTCATGGGATTATCAAAGCAATAGATGTTGATATTCCCGGTCTTCCAAAGCTTAAACACCGTTGATGCATGAGACATTTTGTTGCAAACTTTTACTGGGCATGCAAGAGCAAGGAGTTTTGCAAAGACCTTACCCTTGTTTGCGTTGCATTCAACACCGACACATTCAAAAGCCGATATGATAAACTCCTCAAGGCTTTCGAGAAGAACAAAGGGGGGAAAGAATTCTTGCTTAGGCACGAGGCGGATAAAGAAAAGTGGTCACACGCTTACGACGAAGGTGGTTTGTGATATGGGGCCATGACAAGCAACATGGTTGAATGCTTCAACAATGTGTTGAAGGGTGTCCGTTCCTTGCCGGTGACCGCAATACTCAAGTACACTTTCATCAAGCTTAACGAGTAATTCCAAAAGCATTCCAATATCACCGTCAAGTGGATTGGCGAGAAGATGGACTATCCATTGAAGGTTCATGATTGGTTGTTGCATCAAGCGTGCAAGTCCGCCAAGCAACACGTCATATAGTACAATGAAAAAAAATGATATATCAAATTGATGAGTTGGGTGGGACAACAAGAGACGGTGTGTCTTATGGTGGAGTTGCGTACGAGGTGCACCTCAAAAACCGATGGTGCCAGTGTGAGAGGCCACACAAATATCATTGGCCTTGCTCGCATTTGATGACCGCAACACGGGCGGGAAACTTGCGTGTTTTCGATGGTACAACGGTGCGGTTGCACGAGTTTACATTGGAACAAACGAGGTTGACATGGGCGCCTCGGTTTAATCCTTTCCTTGATAAGTCACAGTGGCCTGAGCCCAGACATTGTGCTAGATCCCGGACTCATGGTGCCAATGAGGGGACGAAGAAGAAAGAAAAGGTTCAGGAGTGACATGGATGATCTAATTGGATACACCGGAATGAAGCAATTTGGTAGTGGTCATTTCATGGAGACACCGGACACCAACAATTGTGGAGAATGCAAGGAAACATGACACAACGTTAGGAGATGCACGAAGAAACCTAGAACCAACACGGGAACTAGTCAAACACGTGGAGGAAGGACTGGCCTTGGGGTGGGCCGTGGCCGTGGAGGAAGGACTAGCCTTGGAGTGGGCCGTGGCCATGGAGGAAGGACAATACTTAGAGGGGGCCATGGATCTGGTGGTTCTAGGACATGTCGGGTAGACAGGGGAAGGCCTATCGACGTGTTGCTCAATCCGGATGGTTGGAATAATGTGAATGGTACTACTTTTAATATGTTCGTGTGTTGATATATTTGCCTCTTTTACATGTCAATGTGTTCATATTTTGATTTAACATCTCTAATTGTTGTAGGCACGGATTCATCTGGTTCCATGATGAGGCCACCGTGTGCTAACCAAGAAGACATGCCGCACAAGTGGGAGAACACATCTTTGGACAAGGTGAAGGAGAAAGATGTGAAGATTCCGCCGTGTTGGTGTGGAGATGTTTGCAAGGTGAAATTGTCCACCGACCGAAAGAAGTCATGGACGAAAGGAAGGAGATATTTTGTATGCCCCAACTATGCTTATGATCGTGCGCTTCCACCTAACGCATATGACCAACCACCGATATGTTAGAGAAGTAACATGTTACTCTAGAATGTGTGTCAATACTAACATCCACTTTGTATGCAGTCACGGCCTCCTCTATGCAAGTACTTCACGTGGATAGATCATGAAGTGCCAGAAGATGTCCAAAAGGACCAATATGAAGACTGTCTTAGGTGCCAGCAGCTGTTCGAAGAAAGGTTTCGAAGAGGCTTGGAGGAAAAGCGTCGTCAGAAGGAGAGGATAGAGTGGAAGCAATGCGAGGAGGAGAAGGCACGCTAAGCGAAGCTTGCTCATGAGGAAGAGAGGGCAAGAAAGCTTGCAAAGGCTCGCAAGGCGCAAGAGGAGGATGATGCACGTGACAAGAAGGGGAAATGTCCCCGTATGACACGGTAAAGCCTTCGCTTCGGTGGACTCGTCATGTAACCGGATGAAACCATGCCACATTTATCATTTATCATGAACTATGTAGTACTAAGGCAAGAAGCCATGTGTCGTGAACTTGTCGTGAACGAATTTGCCATTTGTATTGAATTTTTTGTGAGAACTAAAGTTTGTCAGCAATTTCTGTGATTTGTCATAAATTTCTGTGGTGATTTTTTATAAACTGTTGTGCTCAGATGAGGGACAGAATAGAGAAAGTCCTCTGTTTTTAATCCTACCGCCACACCCCCTGGCGGTAGGTTGCTGGACCCTACTGCCAGAGCCCATGGCGGTAGGGGTGCCAATGTCTCTGTTACGGGAAAAATAACAGTGTGGCGGTAGGGTTGCCAGCCTACCGCCAGAGCCCATGGCGGTAGGGGTGCCAATGTCTCTGTTACTGGAAAAATAACAGTGTGGCGGTAGGGTTGCCAGCCTACCGCCAGAGCCCATGGCGGTAGGGGCTGGATTCGGTTCTGTTACGAGAAAAATCCACCCCTTAGCGGTAGGGTCACTTCTCATAAATATATGTTGAATATTTTTCAACTTCGTAAACTTTTTTAAACTCGTGAACATCTTTCAAACTTGTGAATGTTTTTTTTAAAATCATAAACATTAATTCAAATTCACAAATATATTTTGACTTCACGAATATGTTTCGAGTTTTGGATATTTGCTCAACTTCGCAATAGATTTTCAAACTCACGATCATATTTATAAATTGATTAACACTTATAAATTTGCGAACATCTTTTGATTTCATGAAGATTTTTTTTCATTTTTTGAGTTGCTGATATTTTCTCAAATTCATGATCAGTTTTTAATAGTCAAAACAATTTTGGAGTTCGCGATTTTTTTTCAAATGCAATAATCCTTTTCAAATTTGCGAACATTTTTTGAGTTCATGAACATTTTTCTAAACTCTTGAAGATTTTCCAAATTTGTTTCCAGATTTGCGAACATTTTTACAAACTCCTGAAGTTTTTATGTATTTAAGAAATTTTCAAATTTCCGAACATTTTGTTTCTGATTTGGGAACTTTTTTTTGAGTTCACGAACATTTTTCTAAACTCTTGAAGTTTTTTTATTTTCAAATTTTCAACATTTTTCTGATTAGGGAACATTGTTTGAGTTCACAAACATTTTTCAAAACTCGATTTTTTTCGTATTTAAGAATACTTTTTAAATTTCCGAACTTATTTTTTCTGATTTGCGAACATTTTTCAATATCGTGTGCATTTTTAAAAAATCGTAAGAAAAATCGTGACTATTTTGCAGGCTGGCCGGCCCATGAAAGGAGCAATCTGAGATATGTAATCCCAGGATCATCGCTTTCCCGGTCTACCAAACAGCTGCAAACCTTCAAAAAAAAAACCAAACAGCTGCAGGGTTCAATTTTTTTCCCAGTGGAGGAGCCGGTGTATTTATACACGGTGTGCCCTCCCTTCTCCTCCATGCGCTCCATTCTTTCTCCATCTGTCACCTTGTTCGAGCACCTGGTGAGGTGAGGCATATTCACGGTGCGTGTGCTCCCTCGGTCCCTCCCTCCCTCCGTGCGCAGCCCTTTCACCTTGTTCGAGCACTAGTTAGCTGGATGTTAGAGGACATTCTTGACTGGAGGCGAGCGGGTGTGGGTGTAGGTGGTCCAGATAGGTTTGTGAGACATTAATCTATGTGTATTGGTTGGAGTGGGAGTTCCGTCGGTTGATGTTCGCATCGACTAGCGGATTCTTGTAATTATTTTGCTCTTTTCTATAAAAATATGGTACGCCATTGGCGTGCTCTCGAAAAAAAAACCCATCGTTCGAGCACCAGGTGAGACGACACCTTGTGGTTATCTGCGAGCGCATTTTTTTGCGTGGGTGTGGGGCTTTTCAGATCTCTGCATTTTTAAACTGCTCTGACATGCGGTGTCCTTCTCCGCTTCCTTCTTCTTTTCTTGATGTTGCAGCTTGACCCGCGATGGAAGCAGGGGGCGATGGACCACTTCAGCAGAAGCAATGTATCCTGCTGCAGCGCCGCCTCCGCCATCTCTCTGCCGCCGCCCGCGTCCTCACAA
>NC_057810.1:712194465-712203681 GCF_018294505.1 Triticum aestivum | reverse complement strand
ATGGTCATCTACATCGCCTTCGGGAGCATGCTGATCGCCGCCAGTGTCCTTCCCTCCGTTGGCGGCCCGGCCACGGTGCTGGTGGTGGCGGCCATGGAGATGGGCGTCATCGCCACGGCCGCCGAAGGCGATTCATCTGCGGGCGTGGCAATAAAAGTCATCATAGCCATCATGGGTGCGCTTGCATTCGAGTACATCCTTCTCGATAGGACGGCGGCGTGAACGAGATTCCGGCTGATTCCAGCTGTAATGTGTGGTTTGGTGTCGGACGAGATTCCGGCTGATGTTAAGCCTTAATAAAAATAAATAAAGATTAGTCGAGGGAGGGAGAGAAATGAGCCACTTGGTTTAGCTAATGTTTTTTATTCGAGCCATAGAAAATGGCGATATATAACTTCAACAGTTTCACATGAACGTCTTGTACATGAATATCAAGATTGGCATGCAGGTATCTGGCGTTTACGTTCTGGTGAACGAGATGCACAAGTGGCTTGTTCGTTTGCTTTAGTTAATTAGTACCTTTTAACTGATCTTGCTTGCTTGTATTATGTATGTATGTGTTGATATTTTCACTGTTTTCTCTTGATTGTGTTCCATGTAGTGCTCCCTCCGTCCGGAAATACTTGTCGGAGAAATGAATGAAAATGATTGTATCTAAGACTAAATTGCGTCTAGATACATCCATTCATCCGACAAATATTTTCGGACGGAGGGAGTATCAAGTTGGGAGTCAGATTTCTGCATATATATGTCCCATTTTGTGTGTTTGTTCTTGGTGAATGTCTATCTGGTTCTGATTGAAAATTTTCAATTTTTTTTGCTTTGTTGAGATTCACGCAAGTCTTTATGTCGCTCATTCCTTGCAAAAGAAGAAAAACAGTTCAGCTCTTGCCATTGAAATGCGCAGCGATTCGCCGCATGCATCGATAAACGTATTTATTTTAAGATTTACAAATTTTCTCACAAGAGCAAAACACATTTTATTAATTGGTGTAGCAAAACACAACCGTTTGACATCATATGACTGACCGGCTCTTTAGCTCTTCAAGGTTACTCGACGTGACCATGGAATCAAATGACCACAATTTCAGGTTGAGTGTCCTGTAGCCAATTTTGCAATCGTACTCTCTTTTTTCTGACAGAAATGGTGCTGTGCATACTGTCAATTACTAGCCCCCAGTGGTGCACCTGAAAATAGCCTTGGATCTTAAACTGGTTGGACAAAGCACATGCTGCTGAAATTACGAGTTATGGAGCTGCCTGTGTTGATATAGAAAGAAAACTGATTGCTGTTCTGGTACACTAGCTGTAGTTTATATATGGGATGACATACCAGAGCAAGTGATAGCTGCATACATAAAAATGGAATAGTTCATGCCATAAAAATTCTTCTATTTACTGGGGGTGAATTATCTATTCAGATGTTGCACAAAGAAACAACGTCTGAAAACCAGGCAGATGTTACACAAACCCTTGTGACAAATCATCTAAACCGCGCGCTCTCTGAAAAAATGAGCCTCCAGCCGGCACAAGAATAGCTTCCATTACACAATTGGAAATTGGTTTGATCATTTGTGTCAATCATTCGTGTCCATGTCAGTAAAAATAGTTTCCAACAGAACTGAAGTATATTTAAACCTAGCTAGCAAAAAACTGTAGCACTTAAATTTGCATCAGACGAAATGGAAATTTGCCTAAAAAAAGGAGATAATCTGCTTCCACCTGTGCACACTAGAAAAATTAGCCTCCTTGTGGCACAAGATTGCTCGACCTCTTGTGATGGTAAACGGTGAAAGCACCACTAGCACTGCTAGGAATGACCCGGTGTTCCAATCAACTTGAATACTAGCTTCCATGATAACTGGAAATTTGTTTGATTATTTGATCATTTGTATCTGGTGGGGAGAATTCTGCGTCTAATTTCTGCTTATGTCACATTTCTGTGTTTGTTCTTGATGAAATTGTATGTGGGCTGTTCTACTAATGAATGAATGTTGAATTGTTTTGTTTTCATTGAGATTAACATAATGCAAGGACGAGTTTGCTGATTAACGATTGAATTCCTCTTAAGAAATGAAACGAGTCACTTATTCCGCGGATAAGCAGGCTGCTAGTTTTGTTCTTGCGATCCAGTACGGAAAGGTAAAATCAAAGCCAAATCAAAACTAGCAGGGATTTGCCATATGCATCAATACCCTAATTTACTTTGACTTTTAAGAGACACAATCATTCTTACAAGTGGTGCACCGAAGTGAAACACATTTTATTGATTGGTGTAGCAATCCCAAGTGCTTGACATCATACCATCCCATGATGGACCGGCTCTTCAAATCTTTATTACTTATTTGAAGATGCACAAGCTCTTCAAATCTTTGTTAGTTGGCGTGTCCATGGCCACCCCACCTCTTTTCGCACTCATTGTTACAAGCCAGAACTTCAGCTGGATCTACAAAACAACAATGCAGGCACAAGTCATCAGAACAACAGAGCAGATGATCCTTCTTTCCTTTGCGTCAACAGAACAATGGAACGAGCACATGTTCCATCAGAACTCATCCTCAAAAGGAGCAAACGCAGTGTCTTCTTACCGACGGGGGCCGTTGACAGGCCGCAGACGGGGTCCATGCTGCAGGCGATCATGCAGGTGCCAAGCTTGTCGTCGCCGTTGGCACCGCCGCAGCCGCCGGCGCACTCGACCTTGCAGACCCGCGGCCAGGTGATGTCCTTGCACCCGGCGTAGCACTGCCGGTAGCACTCGCAGACGGCGTCGGAGAGCTGCTGCTGGGATGGCTTTGCCAGCATGAGGAGGAGGAGCATGCACACGGCGGCAACGGCGGCCGCTCTTTTCCCCCCCTCCATCGATCTCCTTCTTTTCCTCGTACAAGCTATGACAAGAGAAGAGAAGAGAAGTGATGTGGTGAGTGGTGGCCTTGTTAGTATGTGTGCAGTCTTACAGAGTGTGGGCTCCTCTTATATACCAATATTTCAGTATTTTATCCAGCAAATCAAATGGACATAGTTTTAACTTGGAGTGTCCTGAACGGTATTCATTTTCTCAGCGAAGTGGGGGGATAACATTGGATCATAAACGGGTTAGACAAGTGCATGCCTCTCATCTTTCTTTTCCCCAGACAAAACCTTTTTTGAAGATGCCTGTGCTGATGTAGAAACAAAACAGAATGCAGTTTCCATACAATGTTGTTTATATGGATGACACACATACCAGTGAATGTTTGTGTATATACGTTTTTTCTTTTTTGAAAACTTCCTATCTATTCATTGTCAAGGTAGTACAAAGAACACCATAAATAAATCTACATCCAGGTCCATAGACCACCTAGTGATGACTACAAAACACTGAAGCGAGCCAAAGGTACGCCGCCATCATTGCCCCTCCCTCATCGGAGCCGGGGAAACATTATTGTAGTAGACAGTTGAAAAGTCGTCGTGCTAAATACCCCATAGGACCATTGCACCAAAACAACAATCGCTGCCGATGAAGAGAAGCGTAGATCGAAAGGATCCAACTTGCAGACACACATGCATAAACAAACGAAGACCGGACTCAAGCGGATCCCACGAGATCCAATGGAGACACAACTCCACATGCCCTCCAATGACGCTAGAAGCATCATCGGGACAGGAGCTACGCGAGGAGAATCTTATTTCATCTCCAAGAAGCCGCCGGCGCCTCGTCTTCTTTAACATGGCCAAACCCTCAGAAAACTCAAAAACACTTAAAACGGAGCTCTCCCGCCGGCAAGAGTTGGGATCCACCACGCCTCCATGGTCCAATGCGACAACGCCGGCAAGAGTCAGGAAAACCCTAGTGGAGCGCCTTGGTCGGAGGAGGCAGGAATTCAATTTCCCTTGTTGTCATTTCGCGCTGACAACGGCAGTAGTTGAATCGTCGGTCAAGGAAAAGACTTGCTCAAAAAATAACATAGAATAAAGAGCATTGTGTACATATGCTTAATCACTTGTTGTATAGTAGTAGTAAGGGCACAGGAAGAGGATTTAGACCATTCGGGTGCTCCACCCCCGATATGAGTATTAACTTCAAAATAGAAACCAGAAAAAATAAAAAATAAACTACAATTTGGGGATGTCAAATCCGGGTGCCCAATCTACTCCGGTGTGATGTTTCACGAAAAAAATATCAGGAAATGTATTCACAGTAAAAAGACAAAAGAAATCCTATGTGTAGAAAAAACTGTTTGTTAGGTGGATTGCAGGTCAGACTGTATTTTCTTCGCCACAGATAGTTTTCTGGTATTTGTTTTCACAAAACTTCACACGAGAGTGGATTGCGCACCCAAGTTTGATATCCCCAAAATCCTGTTTATTTTCTTAAGGGTAAATTGCTACTTTAGGTGCCTGCGTATGTGAAGTATCTGCCTGGAAAGACATCTCCTATGAATGGAATTCACAACTATTTTTTTAATTTTTAACAGAATTTGTATATACTAAGTGGAAATGCTACTTTTCTTCTTTGTTTTTCAGATACGATTAATGCTTCGGCGAGTTGGCTAATGTTCGATTTTGAATTCTTTGATGACTCCATTTAAAAAAGCGCTGAGTTGGACGTACAGATGATGGTATCGCGGTCCATTAAAATTTTTACATATGGTGCGGGGACATGATGTGTCGCTTCTCTCAACATGCTTATGGATGCGGTGAATGAATATCGCACGGTAGGATTTTCTCTTTTAATTGGTTTGGTACGTATGTGAAACTGCTTGTAGGTTGTAAATGTTTTTTTCTTATTGAAACCTACAAATCTACTGTATTATTTAGGGAAAATAATCTATTCCCTGCTTATAGCGAGGAATATGGAGTCACTATTACGCCACTGGTAACGTGTAAGCCGAGCACTAGATCCATGAATCTCGGCTTACAATATTGCATTACCTTTTCTCAAAATGTTGATATGTGTAAGTCGAACGCCTTGTGTTCTTTTTTTCTTCATCCACTCCTTGTTGCACAGAATATGTTTCCTTTTCCTTTTCATTTGTGTTCCTTTATTACATTTATTCTTGCTCATCTCTTTCTCACACCCATTCCCTCCCGTCAATTTTTCGTTATCCTTTCAATCGATCCCCTCAGTTTTCAGCTCTCTCTCTCTCTCTCTCTCTCTCTCTCTCTCTCTCTCTACTTTGCCACTTTAAATTTTGGTATTATCTTTATATACTATGCACACTACCCTAGTGCACCCATATATTAGGACGCCATGCAAAAGGAGAAGTGTTTCCAATCCTTACTCGTGTGATTTGATGCATGCCCTGTCCGGAGGGCCCCATGTTGTCTAGCCCCAACTTTTCTTCGGAAGGGGCCATCCCATCTGAGTTTTACTCCTTATTTGTGTATGAGTAGGTCATAGGATCATGACAAACCCAAAGATAGGCCAACTCTTAGTAGGAGACTAGGAGTTGTGCCGGCGAAACTAGCTTAACTCCTTGTTTAGGTTTGAGTAGGTCACATGATGATGGAAAACCCAAAGAGAGGTCAACTACTAGTAGGAGTTGGGTCGGCATTCCTGGAAGGGGGCGCACTGAAGCCCGAAATCTCCGCAGGATGTTCCAGTTTGTGAATGAGGTGCCCCATCAAAGTTCAACATTGAAACTTTCCTCATCACACCACCTTGTGCGCCCATGTTAGGATCAAAGCAACAGGGAATGGTTACGATGTCTCGCGCGATTTTGCGCGCTCCCTTCTCTTGCGATCCCGCGTCATCTAGCCCTACCTTTTCTTCAGAAGAGTCCACCCCATGTGAGTTTTACTCATTGTTTGTGGTTGAGCAAGTCATAAATCATGACAAAACCAAAGAGAGGCTAACTACTAGCAGGAGTTCGGTTGGTGGCACTGGAAGGGGGAGGTTCGCACAGAAACCCTGCATGTGGGATATTCCAGTCTTTGAAGGACATGCCTCTTCAAAGTTGTGTATTTTACCTTTTTTCATCACAGCACCAATGTGCACCCATCTTAGGACCACATGCAAAAGTACAGTCTGATTCTGGCACTTCCTTGCATGATTTCGCTAACCCCCCTCTCCGGCGGGCACTGTGTCATCTAACCATAGATTTTTCTTCGGGAGGTGCCATAGACGGTGAGCTTGAAGCGTGACACGATAGAGCGGCTCAAAAAGGCACGAGAGCAGCGGAGTGTGAATGCAAGCAGTTTGAGCTTATGCTTGCGATTGGGTGAGCAAGAGACACAATAAAAACATCACGCGACACTAGACATGACTGCATAGGAGGGCACAATGGAGAGGATTTTTTTTGGAGGTTACCAGTAGTATCATGTTAACATGATCGTCAACAAATAAGAGATAACCGAAATGAGACCTCCTTAATTGCCAGTGGAAAGGCATAGCAAATGAGGCATTGAGGAGCGGCTACAAAAACGTATTTATCGCAATGTATTAGTAAACTAAGTGCGACGTGCATGTTGTGAATTACAATTAGGTTAGGTCAATATCTATCTACCTAAGAATATTGTTCAATGGCAACGCATGGGTAAACTAGTATTATAAGTACAACAGTAGTGCGATGTTTTGACTCTGGAATCATAAAGAAAATAGTTTACAAAAAAATTAATTGTGAACTGAGTGTAGCTCTGATGGTTAAGTCCCATAGTTTTTTAACACGCTATAGACGCAAACGCTCATATATGTGCATACACTCACTCTACGAACCGACATGTCATCTTAAGATTGGAGAAGTCACCATAAGCGCCTCGTAGTTGATGGAAATGTCTCCTCCCACTGAACGCGCATCGTCAGAAATCCTGAAATCAATCTAGTAAAATGCGAGCACCATGACTTGTCCCTGGTAGACCAGAGATACCACTGTTCTTCTAACCATCCAACCACACATTGATTTGCGATTCTCACATTTTAAGATGTTATGCAGGCTCAATATCTTAGAGATGCTAATAGGAATGAGTAATGGTAAATATGTGGGGTTGTTTATAGATGATTTATGAGTTGATTAGAAATGATTGACTGGGACTTAATTAAGAGGGATGGGTCCACCCGTGATATGAGGGTGGGGCTGGCTAGAAGATGGCACGCTCTTCGCCCCATACAATATGCTGTCTATGTTTAGCTTTTTTTAGATAGCCAATGTTTTTTTCATGGTAATACATGTCTTATTTATATCATAAAAATTGAAATACAAGTCAACATGAAGAAACTGAAAAGACAACAAAATGACTCTGAGCTTTACACCAACGGCCGTCACCTGTCTTAGGCACCACCACAATAGTTGCCGAAGAAAAAAAATGATGGATCACCTCCTTACTCGAGCTCGACGCGGTTCGATTGCTGATATGCAGCTTTGCGGACCTTCAAGATGGCTCACCAAAAGTGAAGTCATTGTCGTTTAACAAATCAGAACGGTGCAGCACCGTGACATGCCATCGAACTTCATATCTGGCACCCCGCCACAACCAAGACGGCGAAGGAGAAAACCATACCTTCCATCCATCAACCATGAATCCAACACACGTACCGTCTTTTTAGATGTCGTCAATGCAGACCACAATCTGCATCCGCTCCTGCACTACCTCCAAAGCTCAGCGCCATCATTGTAGCAGACACCGCCACAACGGCAGAGCCCGAGGACACATGTCCACCACAAGGATGCCACCGCCGCAATGGCATCCCCGCTTGAACAGACTGATTCCCAAATCCACCAATGACCATATAGATGATCGCCTCGCCATAGAAGAATCCGGAACTTCTTTATTCAACATCACCGTCGCCGCTGCCGAAGCCAAGACGTCGAATGATCAAAAACCCTAAGCTACTAGGGCCCTATAACCTAAAGCTAAAACATTTTCCTCCATGAGCATACTCATCCCCACACCAAAGGGAACTTCCCCTGATCTTGCCAATCTTGATGATCTATTTAGAGGGAGGAAAAGCAGTGAAAAAAGTGGTGAGGGCAGAAAGCGCGAATTGAAGAGCACCAAATGTTCCTCCCTAGAGATGAGCTTTCCTTTCCAGGGCTTTAACCTTCCAGAGATACTATCCAATAAAGGCTGGCAATCAATCTTCCTAGGGTTTCTGTAACCAAGGGGAAGCCCAAGATACTTGCACGGCAGATAGCCCATCTGACCTGCAAAGACTCAAATCCAAACCATGACAGCTGATTGGGTAAGCCGCATATATATTTAGTTATTTACCAAGGTTCACCTTCAATCCTGAAGAACAAACAACTCCAAAAAACTGCATGAACAATATAATGTGCACAGGCACCATAGTGGCGAGCTGGTATTATAAGCACACAATTGTATATATGCGGGGTGTTGTTTCCTCTTTAGCTGGAGTCTTGGGACTAATTGAGCAACGATGCTTCCCTGTAACTGCAGTAATTTGTTATGCCTTTTGACTTTTAGTTGATCAGTAATATCCTCTTCTTCTTAAATTAATGCAGCTATGCCCAGGCTATGGAGTTCCAAAAGCGAGTGATTGATTCATGGCGAAACCATGGTCCCAGTGCTGCGGACGAGCTCAGGGAAGCCATTTGTCTCTACGAGCAGATCAAGATAAAGGCCCTAGCATTCCTGTCACCTGGTGATCAAGCAATCGCCTTGCCTGAACCTCAGGAACAGGAAGTCGATTCTAATCCGGCCAAAGTTGCGCAACAGCCCTCTGTAAATTAATATAAGAACGTTTAGATCGCTAAAGTAGTATTCTAAACGCTCTTATGTTAGTTTAAGGAGGGAGTAATTAGGAACTTTGCATCGTGTACCACTTTCTTTCCTCTATTTTGATGCCACTATGCAGTAGAAGAAATCTTGAATGTAAATGTAGCACAGGAGGTGTCACTGTTTACATGCTAGTGTATGTTCACAACATTGTTGTTGTCAGCTCCTCCTCTGCTGCTGTTGAGCCACTAGTGCAGAACCGGGCAATAGCACCGGTTCGTAAGGCCCTTTAGTGCCGGTTCCATAACCGGCACTAAAGTGTGGGCACTAAAGGCCCCCCCTTTAGTACCGGTTCAGTACGAACCGGTGCTAAAGGGAAACCACGTGGCACGAGCCTGCTCCAGGGGCCTGGAGCCCTTTAGTACCGGTTGGTAAGACCAACCGGTACTATAAGGTTTGGGTTTTTTCTAGTTTTATGATTTCTTTTTCATTTAATTTTGTGTTTCCATTTTAATTCTTTTTCGTTTGCTGGTATTTTACGATACTACACATTGTACACGTTAT
>NC_057810.1:712180513-712194074 GCF_018294505.1 Triticum aestivum | reverse complement strand
ATATATATATCATCAATTAATGTCTCACAAACCATCATATTAATTAATTCACACATACACACATGTATAGCTATATACAATTTCTCCTACATATGCATGTTGCCTTCGGAGCCAGTGGCATTAGCCTAATTGGTGCCTTCGGAGCACGATGACAATTGGAAGTGGTTTTCATGAGGGCGGTAGCGGGTAATAGTATTCTCCCTTCGGATTTATGACCTGGTCGAGCAAAAATCCCGCTATTTCCTCTTGAAGTGCTTCTACGCGCTCCGTTTCTAGAAGCTTCTCCCGCACCTCTCTGAACTGTTAAGAAGGAGATCAATATGCATGTGTATTAGTTGTGTGACTAGATATCGATAATGGTGTAAAAATTGTGAATAGTGTTTTGACAAGCGTACCCATTCCTGTCTTTGAGATCTGCTCCTTTCGGACGCCATCATGCGAATGTTCTCGCAAACGTAGAATGCACATAGATCAGTCCCCTGCGCCTGCTTCAGGGCCTTTACGAGAATGGAATTTGATCAGATAATAATTAATCAAGCATGATAATTAAAGAGATGGCAGCTAGCTAGCTAGCTAGTACTACTTAATTACTTACCTTGGGTCTTCCCCGTTTAAGCTTTTCTTTCTATTCGCCTTCCGTGACGCTGATGAACCTTGCCCAAGCCCTGCCCGCCGACAAAGAAAATGAATAAAGGGGTTATTAAATAGTTCATATCATAAAATGACGAACTAAATAGGCCGAGATATATAGTTAATCATGATTGAAATTACCTGTTGACTATCCCAAACAAGATGTTATAGTCAGTTTTTTCTTTGAGTAGTGAGTCCAGTATTTCAACTGTTTTGGCGTCAACTTTAATGATACACAAGACCCAGTGATATCTGCATGCACACACGTTTGCATGTCTTAATTAAGCGGGCATATGTAAGCAAAAACATGTAGCTAGCTAGTAGGCAAAAACAAAGAATTTGTAGTACAAGACAGTGTGACTCACTGGAAGTTGTAAGGAAGTAGTATATCTTCATTTTATTTGAGGTGCTTCAAGAACTCTAGCATGCTGTCCTCTACGGCCTTTTGATGACGTGCATCTATTTTCCATGTGTATTCATTAACGGTGTTTGGGTCAATGAACCCAATGCCATAGCGTCCACCTTTTCTCATTTCATACATCTTCGTCCTACATATAATACCACAGAAAAGAATATAGTGAGGATAATTACAGGTAATGATTGATCAAAAGGATCACTACAGCTAGCTTAAGACTTAAATTACAGAAAGAAATCACTTACAGACAATAGCAACTGATGATAGATTTGTCGAGTGCGTCTTGATTGTATAACTGAATCAGTTCAGAATACTCAACGGACACAGCTTTCTCATGGTAGTAATGCTCCTTCTTGACATTCACCATGAGGGACAATCGATCGGAAATCTTGGTAATGTTCATGTACCATTGATGCAATTCATACATTCTTGTTGGGAGGTTCTTGACCTTGTTTGGCTCGACCAAAGGTTGGCCCCGGACATATTTCCGTTTTATTTCATCCTCTCTAAGCACATGCATGGGCTCGATCTCGAGGAGTTGTCCAACAGTGATTTTGAGAACTTCAGCCTGCATTATATGCTCCTCCGTTATTACCACATTGCCCACCTCAGGAACGTAAACTGTTTGCCCACAATAATATTGGGCGCGCGTACTGTCACGTGTTGTTGGCACAACAAGCGAGGGGATCGATTGCGCCGCCTGTTCTTCCAGCTGGGGAATGGTTTTCCCGCATTTTTGACAGCTGCTTCTTGTTTGCTCGATCCCGAGCTCGCCTCCTTATGTAGACGTGCTCGATTTAACTTCCTGATGTGGCGCTCATAGTCTGTGTCAATAGGCTTGGGAGCTGGTGGTTGAGCCATACGAATGAAGTGGTCAATCATTTTCTCAGGCACTTTCTCCCTTGGCGGCGGTGGCGGTTTCGGTGCGAAATGGGCTTCCACCTCGGACTTCGATATGGCTGCGATTTCCTCCTCGGACCTGTCATAAGCCCTCTGCGGAAGAGGCGTGAGGCTTGGACCATATTTATATCGCTTGCCTCCGCCTGTACTTCCTGTACTACCTCGACTCGTACCGCTACGCACCATAGCTGCGGGGTGTCTCTTCTGTGATTGCTGAGGCGGCGGAGACGGCTGACGGGGCTGAGTTGGACGAGAAGGAGTGGCCGCCTGAAGCTGTGCCGGACTTGGAGGAGGAGTGGCCTGAGGTTGTGCCAGACTTGGAGGAGGAGTGGACGTCTGACGCTGTGGCGGACTTGGAGGAGGAGGAGTGGCCTGACACTTTACCGGACTTGGAGGAGGAGTGGCCTGACACTTTGCCGGACTTGGTGGACTTGCAGGAGCGGGAGACTGCTGACTCGGTGTCGGACTTCGACGAGGAGTCGGCTGACGCGGTGTCGGTGGCCTTCGAAAGATGATGCAATCCTTTTTCCATAGGATGATACGATGTTTGGCGTCTCCAGAAAGCGCTTGTCGTCACCTCCAGGATAGTCAAGCTCTAGCTCCGAATATGGGTCCACCACCTCATCAACCAAGACACGAGCATAGCCCGCTGGAATTGGGTTGCAATGGAAGGTTGCCTCGGGGGGATTTGTAAAAGCAACGGCGTCCGCCACCTTCATGGATATGTTCTTCATTTTGACGTGTAGCTCGCAGCTAGTGTTCTCCCTGATGTCATCCACGGGGTATCTACCCAGCATTGCGTCGTCCGGGGCAGAACCCACACTGCTTCTCGGCATGGATGGGGCGGTGCTATCCAATGCTGGATCATCCGCTAGCTGCTGCAGCTGCTGAGACCCCTTTTGCTGGGTAAGTGAGTCGATCTGCTCCTGCTGCCGCTGGAATTTGACTACCAATTCCGCTTGACTTGCTTCTAGGCCTTGAAGGCGCTCATAGTCCCGCTTCCTCTGCTCCTCCTCCATCTTCCGCTTCTTCTCCTCCGCAATCTTCTTTCTCGCACGGGTTCTGTAGTCGGTGTTCCAGTCTGAAAACCCCTCATACCACGGAATAGCGCCCTTGCCTCGTGTTCTTCCCGGGTGTTCAGGATTTCTCAGGGCACGCGTAAGCTCGTCGTTCTCTCTGTTGGGCTGGAACACCCCCGATTGTGCCTCTTCTATTGCAACAAGTATCGCATCGTCGGCTCCCTTCAGACTTGCCCTCGTCGAAACATTGCCTGTCTTCGGGTCCAACTCCCCCCCATGCGCATAGAACCAAGTCCTGACCCTAGGGGCCAGCTCTTAGTAACCGGAGTGGCACCTGCATCCTCCATCTCTTTCTCAGACTTATCCCACTTAGGCATTGCCACCGCATAGCCACCTGGCCCCAGCTTATGGAACTTATCCTTTTTTTCGGCATTCTTCTTGTTTATTCTCGACCGTTCCTTAGCTAATTCCGAATCCTTGAATTTCACGAAATCGTCCCAATGAGCATGTTGGTTCTCTAGTGTTCCCTCGAATACTGGAGTCTTCCTTCCTCCCTTGACGTACTTGTCCCATTCACGATTCTTGTGGTTCATGAATGCAACCGCCATCTTCCTAAGAGCAGCGTCCTTGACTTTCTGCACATCTGCTTATGTGAAATGATCTGGTAGGGTGAAATGTTCCATGAGACTATCCCAAAGCAGATCTTTTTGATTCTTGTCGACAAAAGTAACATCTGGACGTGGAGCAGCGTCCTCTTTGCCTTTTTCTCTTTGGTCTTTTGCTGGCTCTCTCCATTCTTGAAGGAAGATCGGGAGTTGGTCCTTCACAAGAACTCCGCACTGACAAACGAACTTGTTCGCAATCTTCTTAGGCGCTAATAGTTCGCCATTAGGTCTGACTGCCTCGATATTGTACTTTACGCCCTCCTTCAACTTTTTGTTCGAGCCTCGTTTCGTCCTTTTGCCTGAAGATTTGCTCGATCCGGATGGTTGAAAGAACAAAGATCGATTCGTTAATATATCTTCAAGTCATTTAAAACATTTGATGATCACCAGATACCTGCTTATACAAATATATATACCTCGCCGGTCTTCTTTGTTTCAGGATCAACATGTTCTTTGTCATCGTCATAATCGTAGTTCATGACTTCATCAATTCGGTCGTCGCGATTGAATATCATATCACCCTCTCCGGTGTTGTTTAGAAATTCAGAGCCGTCATAATCTTCTTCATTCTGATCATCATCTGGCCCGCATATCATATCGAACATGGTCTGTTCTCCCTCTCTGTCGGTATTGTCTGCCCTAGCTTTTATTTAACTAATTCAAAAGAAATATAAAACAATTTAGTATTCAAATTACATCGTCTCGAATAATAGATATAATCTCGAATACTTCGTCTAGAATAATAGATATAATCTCGAATACATCGTCTCGAATAATATATAATATTGAATAGTACATCACTGGCTAGCTAATTAAAGATCGAATACTACAGAAGAATCTAGGACACTCGCGGTTCCTACGGCGCGGGCGGTGGACACCCAAAGAGAAGGAACCCTCACAGGATCATAGCTGAAGCGAGATCTCCGAAGATACTGCCAGGTATTGGAGAACCTGCCGCCCTCTAACGCAACCATGTAGAGATGGACGTGCTCGTCCTCCTCCCTGAAACGGCGACGTACCACCTCCGGCGGGGCCGGGTCCCTCCGCACCGAAACTGGCCCACGCGAACGCCACCAAACGAGATCTGGGTCGACGACGGGACCCGGGGCCGAGTTCCTCATCAAGCGGCACGCCCCTCCAGGCAGCACCTCCCAGTGCCAACCCGGCGGAGCCCAGTCCCGGACATGGGTCGGCTGGACGTCGTCGCGGACGGGTCGACGGCAAGGATGCGGGCCGGGCATCATCGAGAACAAATACTATATGCCCGCAAAAAGTAATATTTTTTTAATGATTGGATGTTGATAACTAAAATTTCTAACATTTCTATATAACACTAATTATGCTAATCTAAATAATTTAAATAACACTAAAATTTCTAACATTTCTAACATTTCTATATAACACTAATTTCTAACATTTCTATATAACACTAATTTCTAACTGATTAAACACTAATTATATCCATCTAACATGCATTCATACATATATAATAGTGAAAAAATAATAATCTAAATAATCTAAACTAATTAAACATACAAAATACGTGTGTGTGTGTGTACTAATTAAACACTAATTATCTAAACTAATTAAACATACAAAATAATAATCTAAATAATCTAAACTAATTAAAGACTAATTATCTAAACTAATTAAACATGCTTGTGTGTGTGTGTACGGGCTCGGGGAGGGCTCACAGCGGGCGAGGTGACGGCGAGGTGACAGCCAGGCGAGGCGACGGCGAGGCGACGGCGAGGCGACGGCGGGGACGGCGCGACGGGGATGGGGACGGCGCGACGGGGACGGGCCCGGGGCGGCGACGGAGACGAGGGCGGCGACGGGGACGAGGGCGGCGATGGGAACGGGGGCGGCGACGGAGACGATCGAGGGCGGCGGCGACGGCGACGGAGACGGAAACAGAGGAACGAACAGAGAGGAAAACTGAAATGTTCATAGCCGTTGTATATATAGAAGGCACCAACCGGTACTAAAGGCCTGTTTTGGCCAGGCCAAGCGGCGGGAAGCGACCCCCTTTAGTACCGGGTGGTGGCACAAACCGGTACTAAAGGCCCCCCCTTTAGTATCGATTTGTGCCACGACCCGGTACTAAAGGGGGTGCGCTGGCGCAGGTGCGGTGCGGCAAGTTTAGTCCCACCTCGCTAGCCGAGGGGCGACTGCACTGGTTTATAAACCCCCGTGCGGTCGCTCTCTCGAGCTCCTCTCCAAAGCAGGCTTACTGGGCCTACGTGTTCTTTGCAGCCCTGTGGGCCCACTTGGCCTTTGCGGGCCTGCATCCTGGCCCAATGACAGGTTGGGTTTCTAGTCGTATGCAGGCCGCTCTGGCCTAGTAGGCGGGCTTTTTTTATTTTATTTTTTGCTTTATTTATTTTTGTGTTGTTTTTTTTGTGTATTTAGAGTTTCTTTGTGAACATTTTTGTTTTAGGTACAAAAAATTACAAACTTTCTGTTAGGGCTTTTTTTAATTATTTTTTTGCTTTATTTATTTTTGTGTTGTTTTTTTTGTGTATTTAGAGTTTCTTTGTGAACATTTTTGTTTTAGGTACAAAAAATTACAAGCTTTCTGTTAGTGCCCGTAGTTTTCAAATTTGAATAGTTTAAATTTTGAATTATTTGAAATTAGTGTGAATCACTAGTTTGTGAATAACTTAACTTTAAAAATCAGTAAAGGCATGAAAGAATTTGTTTGCACATAAATTTCTTCACGTTTCAAATGCCAAAACACATAACTACCCTAACTATTAGAGAGATTCCCCTCTCGGTGCGAAACACAGAAGAAAGTGATGATAGCTAGTGAAGCCGATCACATCCCAGATCTTTGGGTGTGAAACTTTTTCTTCGCGTGTGTCCCTTTGCGCCGTAACCATGGAAAATCTTCATCATTTAACGGGATGCTCGGGTCAATATTCACTGTGAATGGAGCAATTTCATCAAACTTTTCATAATCTTCTGACTTGTCTGTCTTGTCATCCACTCCCACGATGTTTCTCTTCCCAGAAAGAACTATGTGCCGCTTTGGCTCATCGTACGATGCATTCGCTTCCTTATCTTTTCTTTTTCTTGGCTTGGTAGACATGTCCTTCACATAGAAAACCTGTGCCACATCATTAGCTAGGACGAATGGTTCGTCTGCATACGCAAGATTGTTGAGATCCACTGTTGTCATTCCGTACTGCGGGTCTTTCGTTACCCCGCCTCGTGTCATATTGACCCATTTGCACCGAAACAAAGGGACCTTTAAACCACGTCGATAGTCAAGTTCCCATATGTCCTGTATATAACCATAATATGTTTCCTTTCCCGTCTTGGTTTCTGCATCAAAGCGGACACCGCTATTTTGGTTGGTGCTCTTCTTATCTTGGGCGATCGTGTAAAATGTATTACCATTTATCTTGTACCCTTTGAAAGTCATTATATTCGAAGATGGTAACTGGGACAGCAAGTACATGTCATCTTCAATAGAGGTGTCATGCATGGTACATGTCTGCAACCAGCTGGCGAAACTCCTGGTTTGTTCACGTGTAATGCAGTCATCAGACCGCTCCGGGTGTTTGGAGCGTAGCAAATTCTTGTGTTCATCCATATACGGAGCCACCAAGGCGGAATTCTATAGAACTGTGTAGTGTGCTTCAGTGAGAGAATGTCCGTCCATACATATTATTTGTTCCCCTCCTAGCGTGCCTTTTCCATCCAGTCTGCCCTTATGCCGCGATTCAGGAACACCAATCGGCTTAAGGTCAGGAATAAAGTCAATACAAAACTCAATGACCTCCTCATTTTGATGGCCCTTGGAGATGCTTCCTTCTGGCCTAGCACGGTTATGAACATATTTCTTTAAGACTCCCATGAACCTCTCAAAGGGGAACATATTGTGTAGAAATACAGGACCCAAAACATTAATCTCTTGGCACAGGTGAACTAGGACGTGTGTCATGATGTTGAAGAAGGATGGTGGGAACACCAACTCGAAACTGACAAGACATTGCACCAAATCATTCTGTAACCTTGGTATGATTTCTGGATCGATTACCTTCTGAGAGATTGCATAGAGAAATGCACATAGATTCACAATGGCTAATCGAACGTTTTCCGGTAGAAGCCCCCTCAATGCAACCGGAAGCAGTTGCATCATAATCACGTGGCAGTCATGAGACTTTAGGTTCTGGAACTTTTTCTCTGCCATGTTTATTATTCCCTTTATATTCGACGAGAAGCTAGACGGTACCTTAATACTGAGCAGGCATTCAAAGAAGATTTCCTTCTCTTCTTTGGTAAGAGCATAGCTTGCATGACCCTGATGTATGTCGTCTTCTCTGTGCATACGTTGCTGGTCCTCCCGTGCCTCAGGTGTATGTTTTGTCTTCCCATACACGCCCAAGAAGCCAAGCAGGGTCACGCAAAGATTCTTCGTCACGTGCATCACGTCGATTGTGGAGCGGACCTCTAGGTCTTTCCAATATGGCAGGTCCCAAAATATAGATTTCTTCTTCCACATGGGTGCGCGTCCGTCAGCGTCCTTTGGAACAGATTGTCCGCCAGGACCCTTTCCAAATATCACCTTCAAATCCTTGACCATATCATGTACATCAGCACCAGTACGGTGGCGAGGCTTTGTCCGGTGATCCGCCTCACCTTTGAAATGCTTGCCTTTCTTTCTTACGGGATGCCCGCTCGGAAGAAATCGACGATGTCCCAGGTACAAATTCTTCTTACAACTATTCAAATATATACGGTCGGTATCATCCAAACAGTGTGTGCATCCGTGGTATCCCTTGTTTGTCTGTCCTGAAAGGTTACTGAGAGCAGGCCAATCATTGATGGTCACAAACAGCAATGCCTTTAGGTCAAATTCTTCCTGTTTGTTCTCATCCCATGCACGTACACCTGTTCCATTCCACAGTTGTAAGAGTTCTTCAACTAATGGCCTTAGGTACACATCAATGTCGTTGCCGGGTTGTTTAGGGCCTTGGATGAGCACTGGCATCATAATGAACTTCCGCTTCATGCACAACCAAGGAGGAAGGTTATACAAACATAGAGTCACAGGCCAGGTGCTATGGTTGCTGCTCTGCTCCCCAAAAGGATTAATGCCATCTACGCTTAGACCAAACCATACGCTCCTTGCGTCATCTGTAAACTCCTTCCCGTACTTTCTTTCGATTTTTCTCCACTGCGACCCGTCAGCGGGTACTCTCAACTTTCCGTCTTTCTTACGGTCTTCTCTGTGCCATCGCATCGCCTTGGCATGCTCTTTGTTTTGGAACAAACGTTTCAACCATGGTATTATAGGAGAATACCACATCACCTTGGCAGGAATCTTCTTCCTGGGGCGCTCGCCCTCGACATCACCATGCTCATCGCGGCTGATCTTATAGCGCAATGCACCACATACCGGGCAAGCGTTCAAATCCTCGTACTCACCGCGGTAGAGGATGCAATCATTAGGGCATGCATGTATCTTCTGCACCTCTAACCCTAGAGGGCAGACAGCCTTCTTTGTTTCGTACGTACTCTCGGGCAATTCGTTGTCCTTTGGAAGCATATCCTTTATCATTACCAGCAACTTTCCAAATCCCTTGTCAGATACACCATTCTCTGCCTTCCATTGCAGCAATTCCAGTGTGGTGCCCAGCTTTTTCTTGTCACCTACGCAATTCGGGTACAACAATTTTTTGTGATCCTCTAACATGCGCTGCAACTTCTTCTTCTCCAAATCACTTGCGCAGTTTCTCTTTGCATCGGCAATGGCCCGACCTAGATCATCAACGGACTCATCTGATGCCTCTTCTTCAGCTTCTTTCCGCATTGCCGGCTCAGCTTCTTCCCGCATTACCGGCTCAGCTTCTTCCCCCATTGTTTTATCATCGTATTCAGGGAACCCATGGCCAGGATAGCTGTCGTCGTCCTCTTCTTCTTCATTGTCTTCCATCATAACCCCTCTTTCTCCGTGCTTGGTCCAAACATTATAGTGGGGCATGAAACCGGACTCAAACAGGTGGACGTGAATGGTTCTTGACGTAGAGTAATTGCGACCATTCTTACAGCCAGCACATGGACAAGGCATAAAACCATCTGCCCGCTTGTTTGCCTCAGCCACAAGCAGAAAAGTATGCACGCCCTCAACGAACTGGGGAGAGCATCGGTCATCGTACATCCATTGCCGGCTCATCTTCATTACACAACACCGAATAGACCAAATTAATACAAGTTCATACAACACTTAAATGCAACAAACAAATAACTCTCTAGCTAAAGCATTTAAATGCAACAACAAATGCGATCAAGATCGCAACTAAGGTAACAATTGATCCAACAGCATAATGATACCAAGCCTCACTATCGATGGCATATTTTCTAATCTTTCTAATCTTCAAGCACATCTTCTCCTTCTTGATCTTGTGATCATCGACGACATCGGCAACATGCAACTCCAATTCCATCTTCTCCCCCTCAATTCTTTTCAATTTTTCTTTCAAGTACTCGTTTTCTCTTTCAACTAAATTTAACCTCTCGACAATAGGGTCGGTTGGAATTTCCGGTTCACATACCTCCTAGATAAAAATATCTATGTCAACTTGATGGGCATAATTTGTCATAAACACAAAATGCAACAAATAGTTTTAAAAGAGAATATACCACATCCGAATCATAACAAGGACGAGGGCCAACGGGGACGGATATCAAAACCATGGCACTATGTATAACAAATAACGTACGGGTAAGATAATTATTATACGAGTAACTATATATCCAAATCACACAAACATCAATTTTTTATATAAAATTTCATAAACAAGAGGCTCACCACAAGGTGGTGCCGGTGACGGGACGGTGTGGGTGATCGACGGTGGTTACGACGGAGATTTAGAAGGCACTAAGTAAACCACACCTACATATGCAAACTAAGTGTTATTTTAACCTCAAATTGCATATGAATCAAATACTAGCACATATATATATTTCCTCCCAAATTACTAAACTCACAAATTAATAACTATATAAAGCATTGCAAGAGCTAATCTAGCAATGAGAGATGAAAGGACAAAGTTGCTAACCTTTGTGATCATTTAAATGGATGGGGGCCTTCAAATCTTGACAAATTTTGGGCAAAATGTGTGATGAGCTCGAGAGGAAGAGGGGAAGAACAGAGAGGAGAGGGGAAAGGGGAAGAACAGAGCGAGCTCGGGTGGACGAAGGGTTTATGTAGGACGACCTTTAGTACCGGTTCGTACCACGAACCGGCACTAAAGGTGCTGGAAGGGTCCCACTCTGACAACATCCTGCCACCACTCTCATTAGCACCGGTTCGTGGCACGAACCGGTGCTAAATGTTCGCCACGAACCGGTACTAATGAGAGCGGCCCGGCTAGCCGTTGGAACCGGCACTAATGTATACATTTGTGCCGGCTCAAGTACAAACCGGCACTAATGTGCTTCACGTTTGACCCTTTTTCTACTAGTGAGCGTCTCCTCATGAAAAAATATTAAGATCTATAACACTAAAGTTATACAAGGGGCGAGGCGATGAGGCGATCTGGGGCGACCGCGCGGGCGATTGCGGGTGCCCAACCCTCGTCTACCGGAGATCGCCGGCGAGTGGGTGGCCGGTTCTGGGCTATAGCAGATTCTGACGAGGACGACGAGGACGGGGACTCGCCGGAGACTTCACCGGCATCTCCAACACCCTCCGATGTCATTTGTAAATTCTTCAATGCCGGCTACGACGAAGATGATGTGGCGGCGACGATCGACACAATCTTGCCGGCTGAGGATCCAGCTAGGATTGGTCTTCACGCTGGAGAGAAGAATGAGATGGTTCGTTGGGTTGTACATCGCAGGACGGCGGCAACGGCGATCCGGCCTTGGAAGGGCCCCGTGCCTAAGGTAAACCTCCCTAATTTAACTTTGTTCGATTTGTTTCCCCGGAGTCTTGGATTGAGGTTAAGAGGAGAAAGAAGCCTAGCCGGAAAGGGCCGCGCTCGGCGCCGGTGATGGTCGCGGCGGCGAAGCCGGCATGCTTGCCGATCCAGATCATGGCCGATCGGCTTGTTTGAAATCGTTGCTGGGCGACTAGGGTTCCCCCTCCCGACCTCCCGCCGCCGCCGGCCGCCGGCCCCACGCCTCACCTCCGTCCCCTTCCTCCCTCCCCTCTTCCCCGTCCGGACCCGCCTCGCGCCGCCTCCCCAGGAGTCGGCCGGGGCGGAGCTCGTGCCCCTCATCCGCGGGGCCCCTCCTCCCCCTTTTCCTCTCGCCGCCGCCGGCGGTCACCCCCGGCGCTGGCCCGGGTGGCTCTGGCGGCGGCGGGCCTTCCCTTTGCTGCGCGCGTGTGCTCCCTTCCCGGGGAAGGGAGGCGGCAGTGGTGCTGCTCGGCGTGGCTGCGGTCCGGCTGCCCTGCGGCGGCAGGCGTGGTGTCGGCGCCGCTCCTTGGCAGCGGGGCTTCGTGGTGGTGCTGGGTGGCCTCGTCGCGATCCCGGCCCAGATCTGGACCCGGCGGGCCCCATATGGGTCCTAGCGGGCCGGCTCCCTGGCGTGGCCTCGTTGTCTGCGGCACGGTGAGGAGGAGGAGCAGCTCGGATGTGGGGCGTTGGCGTTGACGGCGTGCTGGCAGCAGCGCGAAGGCGGGAGCTGTACGGGCCCACGAGGGCTCGGCCGGGCCTGTGCGACAACGGGCCTGGTGTGCTCCTGCTATTGCGTCCGGACGGCTACCGTCGCGGACGGTGGAGGTGGGGCCCTCCCGCGTGCCGACGATGCTGATGCCTTAGTCCCGGCTCTGATTCTTCGCCATGCTGTCCTCACTCCGCGGTGCCGTGGTGAGACGGCGTGGGGGCCTCATGTCCGCGTTGGTGCAGGGTAGTGGTTGGTCTGGTGGCTGGATCCGGAGCTCCCAAGGTGCGGGTTGGGATCGGGGGAAACCCCTATCGGCGTGTCCGACACCGGCGCGGTGACGCCTGTGGGCGCCACCTGACCTTCCGGGAGGTCGTCGGGGGCTACCCTTCCTCTCGCCTCGTCGTGTACCAGGGGAAACCCTTGGCAGCAGCGTCATCATCGTCGCGATCCTTCTTGGAGGTGTTGATAGGTGCCGGCGCTCCGGAGTCTTGGAGCCTAGTGGAAGATCCTGGTGGGCGCAGTGGTCGCGAGGCTTCTTCATTTTTGTTGATCCGCCGTTGTCGGCATTTGTTTCTTTGTTCTTTCTCTGTCTTTTCTTTTGGGCGTGACTGTGCTGCTTCCTCCCCATCACCTATTCATGTATGGTTCGGTTGGTTGCTTTGTATACAAAGCGGGGGAAACCCTTTTTCGGCAAATCGTTGCTGGGCCGTAGTGGGCTGGCTCTAGATGTGTTTTTGCCTGAGGTCGTTGGGCCAGGGATCACTAGGTATGAGGCCCAGGTGAGTCCGGGACCTAGCGATGGCAAAACTTACGTCGCATGCATCCCTGCGAAATCTACGTCGCGATCATCTACTTCGAGGCCTAGGGTTTTTTTTGCGTCGGCTGCCTCAGCTGTGGTCTGCGGGTCCTGGGCGCGCTACACAGATCCTTCCCCTAGTGGCCATGGCGGGCCGCGGGGCTGGTCTGCAGCAAGGAAAGAGCACCGCCGTGCCCGCTAGGGCCTTCCGCGCCGAAGGTGCGCCGCCACCTGCTAGTGGCAATGGTAGTGGAGCTCTACCGCCGGGTGGTTCTGGCCGGGGAGCACTGCCGCCGGGTGGTTCTGGCCAGGGTGCGCTCCCAACACCAGTTGTTGGGTCTGGTCGAGGCATGCCGCCGCCGGCCGCTGCTGCTGGCCAGGGTTCAGCGGTCGGCCCTGGGCTGGCGAATGTGGCCGGAGGGCATGGTGGTGGTGCCCTTCCAGGGGCGGGGCTGCCTGCCGCGGGTCGAGGCGGGTCAGTAGGTGGTTCTCGGCCGCCGACGCCGGCTCAGAA
>NC_057810.1:712159221-712180162 GCF_018294505.1 Triticum aestivum | reverse complement strand
ATGCAGTCGCAGGCGCCGCCACTGCAAAACTCGGGTGCTGGAGGTGTTTCCGGAACGCCCTGGGGGCAATGGGGTGATGATGGATACAATGCATATGGAGATGCCAGCACCGAGGTTCTTCGTCAACTAGCGCTGGCCGAGGATATGCCTAGCAGAGTGACGGGACGGCGGAGAGACCTTTTCTCGGTCCTCCGGGTGGCTTTGTTGAGGGGGCGTCTGGCCCAGGCTATCGGCAGCGGGGTGGCTACCGCGGTCAGCGTGGTGGTCGAGGTGGTCGAGGTGGCCGGTTTCGTCAATGGCAGCCTCCTACGCCTGTGGCCGTTGGGCCGACTACCGATGCTGGGGCTGCTGAGGAGACGGTGTCGTTCGGTCAGGCTATGGAGGTGGTGTCGGCGCTCGCTAATGCTGAGATACCTGGGACTGAGACCACAGTGTTGGCGTCAGTGGAGGTGACAGACAGGACTGACTCGGACATGGCGTCCAAGTGGGCGCGCAAGAAGAAGAAAATGTTGTGCTATCGGTGTGGAGAGAAGGGTCATTTTATTGCTAAGTGCGTGGCTGACCTATGTGACACCTGTGGCAAGCCGGTACATGATTCAGGGGTTTGTCCGATTTTGCGAGATCGGGCGCCGTCTCTCATGATGTATGGAGTGTACTATGCTGAACTCACATTCTTTGAGTCTCCTAATGCGATGGAGATCCCTGATGAGACCCAGAGTTTGACCACTGGGGTTGTCAAAGTTACCAGAGGAGAGGTTTCTAAGACTCAGATTGTGCAGAGGCTGCAGGAGTTAGCTCATGCTGACTTCCAGTGGGAGCTTATTAGTCTCGAGGCAAACATGTTTAGGTTTTAGTTCCCTTCAGTTGAGGATTTGCAGAGACTTCTGAGTTTTGGGATGTGCAAAGTGCTGGGTACTGATGGTATCCTCGAGTTTCATGAGTGGAAGAAGGTCGAACTCCAGGGTAAGCCTCTCACTCAGGTATGGCTGCGTTTTAACGGGGCCCCCTCGAAGCCGATGCAGGATGCCAGGGTCGTGGCTAGTTTGGGCATTATGGTGGGGAAGACTGAGAGAGTGGATATGGCGTTTACCAGAGCTCACGGGGTTGCCCGGTTGTTGGTTAGTGTTCTGGATATTGAGTTTGTGCCTGATGTGGTCAAGTGGACATATTGAGGCCAGATTTGTAACCTCGTGATTGAGTTTGAGGATGAGAGTCTGTTCGCCGAGGCGGCTAACGAGTCTGATGTTGATATGCATGAGGGAGATGATAGTGCGGGAGCTAAGGAGGCACCGGTTGATGATGCTGGACGAGAGTTGTCCAATGGACCGAGATCCGTTTCTCAGACGTCCGGGGATGGGACAGTGCCCCCCACTAGAGTGCCTACGACTATACTCTGGACCTTTCGAGCCGGCTTCAGCGCCTCCGAGACTTTGGAGTGAGCGGGTGGAGTCCGACGAGGTTATTGAGCACACGTTACCGACTTTGGTTTTTGAGGATGCTGTGAGGGCTTCGCCGATCTCGGTCAAGGAAGAGGAGGAGGTGCCTCCCTCCCATGGCCTTCTACTTGATTCTGCTCAGTTCAAGGGTTTGACGGTGGAGGTCTTTCCCTCGGGAGGGGCTCCGGGGCTGGTGGTCTCGATCCCCTCTTCTTCTGTCGCGATGTCGGAGCTGTAGGTGGCGGTTACGCTTTTTGAAGGGGGCTCGGGGCAGGTGACCTCGGTGCCCTCTTCCCCTCTCGCGGTGGACGAGGCCTCAGTGGTGGAGGCATCCTCTTCGGGAGGGGGTCCGGGGCAGGTGGCCTCGGCACCCTCTTCTCCTCTCGTGAGGTCGGAGCTGCGGGCGATGGTTCCTCCTTCTGGAGGGGGCTCAGGGCAGGTGGCCTCGGGGCCCTCTTCTCCTGGGGCGCCTAGGGTGGACGGGCCCCTGTGGAGCCGGCGCGTCCTTCTAGTCGGCGGGCCGGGGTTGGTGGGGAGCGTGGGCAGGTGGCCTTTGCTCCTTCCTCCGCTGGCTTGGTGTCGTCTCTCTGCCATGAGGCGCGACCGACGTCGGCGGTGTCGTCGAGCGCCCCATTGATACGTCCATTTTGTATCATGCTTTTATATCAATATTTATTGCATTATGGGCTGTCATTACACTTTATATCTCAATATTTATGGCTATTCTCTCTTATTTTACAAGGTTTACCATGAAGAGGGGGAATGCTGGCAGCTGGAATTCTGGCTGGAAAAGGAACAAACGTTGGAAACCTATTCTGCACAACTCCAAAAGTCCTGAAACTCCATGAAACCACTTTTTGGATTTATTAAGGAATTACGAGCAAAATAAATAGGCCAGGGGGCCCACACCCTATCCAGGAGACAGGGGCGCCCCCCTAGGGCGCGCCCCCTATCTCCTGGGCCCCCTGGTGGGCCTCCGGCGTCCATCTTCTGCTATATGAAGGGTTTTGTCCTGGAAAAATTCATGGGCAAGCTTACGGGACGAAACTCCGCCGCCATGAGGCGGAACCTTGGCGGAATCAATCTAGGGCTCTGGCGGAGCTATTCTGCCGGGGACACTTCCCTCCGGGAGGGGGAAATCATCACCAACATCATCACCAACGATCCTCTCATCGGGAGGGGGTCAATCTCCATCAACATCTTCACCAGCACCATCTCATCTCAAACCCTAGTTCATCTCTTGTATCCAAAACCACAAATTGGTACATGTGGGTTGCTAGTAGTGTTGATTACTCCTTGTAGTTGATACTTATTGGTTTACTTGGTGGAAGATCATATGTTCAGATCCTTAATGCATATTATTACACCTCTGATTATGAACATGATTATGCTTTGTGAGTGGTTACTTTAGTTCCTGAGGACATGGGTGAAGTCTTGCTATTAGTAGTCATGTGAATTTGGTATTCGTTCGATATTTTGATGAGATGTATGTTGTCTCTCCTCTAGTGGTGTTATGTGAACGTCGACTACATGGCACTTCACCATTATTTGGGCCTAGAGGAAGGCATAGGGAAGTAATAAGTAGATGATGGGTTGCTAGAGTGACAGAAGCTTAAACCCTAGTTTATGCGTTGCTTCATTAGGGGTTCATATGGGCCCATATGTTTAATGTTGTGGTTAGGTTTACCTTAACACTCCTTTTTGTAGTTGCGGACCTTGCAATAGGGGTTAATCATAAGTGGGATTCTTGTCCAAGTTAGGGTAGTACCCAAGTGTCAGTCCACCCACATATCAAATTATCAAAGTACCGAACGAGAATCTTATGAATGTGATGAAACTAGCTTGACGATAATTCCGAATGTGTCCTCGGGAGCTTTTTCCTTATTATTAGAATTTGTCCAGGCTTATCCTTTGCTACATAAAGGATTGGGCCACCTTGCTGCACCTTATTTACTTTGTTTACTTGTTACTCATTACTATTTATCTTATCACAAAACTATCTATCACCTACTATTTCAGTGCTCGCAGAGAAAACCTTACTGAAAACCGCTTATCATTTTCTTCTGCTCCTTGTTGGGTTCGACACTCTTACTTATCGAAAGGACTACGATAGATCCCCTACACTTGTGGGTCATCACCCATCGCTTTCTGGCGGTCCAGCGTCGTCGTCGACAGAGGCTGACCGGCTATGTGTTTGGGGTGAGGCAGGAGGCCTCACCCAGAGCAGGGTCACTCGGGAGGAGGTGATTGCGTTCGGTGGGATTCTAGATCCGGTTTCTGAGGGGGACGAATGAGCTGTCGTCTCCAGGATCATCCGGAGGTTGACGACATCCACCAGCGGTGCACCATGAGGGCGGCCAAGCTTCGTGACGTTGAGGTCACTACTGGTATGTCGGTTAATACCTCAAATTCCATCCTGCATTTTTCTAATGATGAGATTATTAACAATGCAAACCAATTAGGAATTTGACTAGGTAGTAATGTTAGTGAGATTTCAAATTCCGTTAATGATATCCTGGATTTAGAGGTTGAGCGGACTTTAGAGATGATTCGTAACTTAGCAGCGGTTAAACCCATGCATGATTCCGATATTGACGCGTTGGGGGTCAGGGTGCTTGATAACTTTTGTGCGGATCTCGCTCCTACCCTCCCTGAGTATGAGGAGGAGGAGGAGAGTCTGGAGAGTGGTGTTGTCAGACCTTCTGAGCCTGGTTGTGAGGACCGGCTGGAGAGTGAGAACATTCCTAAATGCAAATGGAAGCGGAAGATTTACCCGACTTCCGCGGTGCGTAGGAGTGCTAGGATCCACACGGCTAAAAAATTCTATGACAAAATATGAAAGGAATCTTTTGGAATAGCAGAGGTCTGAAAGACTTGGCTAAAAGAAGGTTTCTTGCAGAGGCGTCTATACAGTATAGGTTGGACTTTATCGCATTGTCGGAAACTGGTAGAGGTAATTTTTCGCCACAATTTCTCAATACTTTATCGGGCGGTATTGATTTTGACTGGCATTATCTTCCACCGCGAGGAAGATCGGGTGGGATTCTACTTGGAGTGAGATGCGATTTGCTAGAAGTCCGAAGTGTGGTCATGGGAGATTTTGCTATTAAGTTTAGGGTGTGGTCGAAGGCTGATGGGTTTAATTGGGCTCTGGTGGCGGTATATGATGCCGCACAGCCCGAGCTCAAAACTGATTTCTTGGCGGATCTGGTTAGGATTTGTGGTTCTGAGCAGCTTCCAATCCTGGTGGGCGGTGATTTTAACATTATTAGAAGGCGTGATGAGAAGAAAAATGATAACTTTGACGGCATATGGTCGTTCATGTTTAATACTATCATTGAAAGCTTGGATCTGAGAGAGATAGAGCTTTCAAGAAGAAAGTTCAATTGGGCTAACGCGCTACCAAATCCGACGTTTGAAAAGTTGGATCGAGTAATGGCTAGTGTCGAATCGGAACAGAAATTTCCCTTTGTGACAGTTCAGGCACTTTCTCATGGTATTACTGACCACACGCCTTTATTTCTTGACTTGGGTGAGGCAACCCACTTGGGAAACAAAAATGGTTTTCCGTTCGAGCTTGCTTGGTTTGAAAGAGAAGGCTTCTTTGATCTCGTAGCCAGAGAGTGGGCTAGCAGGAGGTAGGACTGTGCTTGAGCGCTGGCAGAATAAGATTAGGCACTTGAGAAGTTTCTTACGTGGGTGGGCTAAGCATCTTAGCAGGATTTATAAGGTCGAAAAGGAACGGCTCCTTACCCTTATTCAGTCTCTAGATGTAAAAGAAGAAACCACGGTTCTGCCAGTCTCAGAGCTTCATGCCAAGCTTGACGCGGAGATGAGGCTGAAAGAGCTTCTTCATGAGGAAGAATTAAAGTGGGCGTTGTGGGCCAAGGTCCGAAGAGTTGCCCAGGGGGACGCGAACACTCAACTCTTCCACATGATCGCTGATGGCAAGCACAGAAAGAAGAGGATCTTCCAGCTTGAGCAAGATGAAGGTACGATTCTAGGTTAGGAGAACCTAAAATTATACATTACTGAGTATTACAAGTAGTTGTTTGGGCCTCCAGAAGATAACTCTGTTTCTCTGGATGAGTCTAGGATTGAGGATGTTCCTCAACTTACAGCTGTTGAGAATGATATTTTAGCTGCTCATTTTTCTGAGAAAGAGGTGTTTGAGGCCATTTCGCAGATGAAAAATAATAAGGCTCCCGGCCTGGATGGATTCCCGGCTGAGTTTTATAAGAAGTGCTGGCATATTATTAAAGGGGACATGTTGCCGTTGTTCCATGATTTACTCTTTGGACAGCTTCAGCTTTTTAGCTGAATTTTGGAACGATAACCCTGCTTCCTAAAAAAACAGAGGCTGTGAGAATTGAGCAATTCAGGCCCATCTGTCTTCTTAATGTTAGTTTCAAAAATTTTACCAAGGCCGGGACTAATAGGCTCTCAGAGATTGCGCATGCTGTGGTGCAGCCTACCCAAACTGCTTTCATGCCGGACAGGAACATCCTCGAAGGGGTTGTGGTCCTTCATGAAACGCTCCATGAGATTCACACGAAAAAACTAGATGGAATTGTTTTCAAGGTGGATTTCGAGAAAGCGTACGATAAAGTCAAATGGTTTTGATGAAGCTTGGCGACGCCAAGTAGAATCTTTCACGCAAAAAGGGAGTGTTGGAATTAAAGTGAATGACGATATAGGTCATTATTTCTAGACACACAAGGGCCTGAAACAAGGTGATCCAATGTCTCCTATTCTGTTCAACATTGTGGCTGACATGTTGGCAATTCTGATAGGTAGGGCAAAGGAGGCTGGTCAGGTGGGTGGATTGGTGCCTCATCTAGTTGATGGTGGTGTATCCATCCTGCAGTATGCTGATGACACGATCATCTTTATGGAGCACGACCTGGCAAAAGCGAGAAATATGAAGCTGGTGTTATGCTTATTTGAACAATTGACCGGATTGAAGATTAATTTTCATAAAAGTGAGTTGTTCTGTTTTGGTAGAGCCAATGAGGAACAAGATGATTATAGGAAATTGTTTGGATGCGATTTGGGGGCATTACCTTTCATGTACCTAGGTATTCCCATTCACCATCGTAAGCTGGCATACAGAGAATGGAAGTGCATTGAGGATCGGTTTGAGAAGAAACTGAGTTGCTGGAAGGGCAAACTTATGTCATATGGAGGCCGATTGATTCTTATTAATTCGGTGCTCACGAGTATGCCTATGTTTCTCTTATCTTTCTTCGAAGTCCCAGTTGGTGTTAGGAAAAGGTTGGACTTCTATCGATCCCGTTTCTTCTGTCAGAGTGATGAACTTAAGAGAAAATACCGACTCGCCAAATGGGATATCATCTGTCGACCAAAGGACCAGGGGGACTTGGTATTGAGAATCTTGAAGTCAAGAACAGATGTCTTCTCAGCAAGTGGCTGTATAAGTTATCAGTTGAGAATGAGGCCACGTGGGCGCAGATTCTCCGTAGTAAGTATCTGCAGTCCAAGACTTTGCCCCAGGCGACAGTGAGACCGATCGACTCAGCGTTTTGGAAGGGGCTAATGAGAGTCAAAGCTGCCTTCTTTAATAGAACAAAGTTTACTGTCGGTAATGGCAACACCACTCGCTTCTGGGAGGATACTTGGCTTGGTGAAACGCCGTTGGCACTTCAGTATCCGTCCCTGTATCGTATTGTTCAGCGACGTGATACTCTTGTTGCAACGATCATGCAGTCTATTCCACTCAATATTCAGTTTAGGAGGGCGCTTGTTGGGGACAGGTGGGAAGCATGGCTTCATTTGGTAAGTAGACTGATGGAGGTGCAGCTATCTCATCAGCCCGATCAATTGTTTTGGAAGCTTACTAGGTCTGGAGGGTTCACAGTTAAGTCGATGTATATCGATGTCATTAACTCTAGTGCTATTCCTAGTTCCAAAGAGGTTTGGAAAGTCAAAGTTCCTTTGAAAATTAAAGTGTTTATGTGGTTTGTTCATAAACAAGTCATTTTAACAAAAGATAATTTGGTTAAGCGTAACTGGACATGATCTACTAGGTGTAGTTTCTGTGATCGGGATGAAACTATCAAGCACCTCTTCTTTGACTGCCCGTTGGCGAGAGTGTTCTGGCACACGGTGCATATTGACTTTAACATTACTTCTTCGAATTCGGTCATGTTATTTGAAACGTGGCTTGTTGGGATAGAGTCCGAAACAGCTAGACACATTCGCGTAGGAGTATGTGCTTTGTTGTGGGCAATTTGGAACTGCAGAAATGATTTGGCTTTTAACAGAACAACAACTATTCAATTTTTGCAGGTTTTATTCCGAGCTACTGCGCTGATCCGTATGTGGTCGTTACTCACTCCGACGGAGGCCAGGGAGCGTTTGGTTACTGGATCTGTCCGGTGGAAGATGGTAGCGTGGGATATCTTTAACCGGTTTGGATGGCGGTCATGTAATAAGATAGGCGATTAGTTTACCTATCTTTGTTTTGCCAGCCGGTTGTGGCTTTTAGGCCTTTTGTTTTTGGCGTTGTGGCTCTTTGTGAGCTTGCCGTTATTTTGTTTTCAGACTATAAGACCTTGTTGAACATATTTATTTATCTATTGATGTGGCCGTATGCATCGTTCTGATGCAGAGGCCGGAGAGTCCCCTTTTCGAAAAAAATAAAGTAGCACAGGAGGTAGTCTTCTGTACCATCTAAAAGATTCTACAGTCTGTCAACGTAACCGAGACTTTATTTAGCCATGATGAAGAAAGGAACTTTATTGAACTATTGGGTTAAGAGTTTTCCCATGCTATATCGAGTATAAAATATGAAAGGAAAATATCCGAGTCCAAGAAATCAACTTTTGGTGGAAAGTCATTTTGCTGTCACAAACGAAATTAAGGTCGTGGCATCTGTAATTTCTTGAAAGGTCGTATGTAGTACGTAGGTTCCGACGAAGGAGACATCAACGTGCCGCCAGGGTCATGGCGCATGTCCTTCTCGCCGATCTGGCCTGCAAATTAACAGCTCGACCTTTCATTTGTCCACGTCCGTAGCCGTGTACCTCATAAGCAACGTTAATTAACACGTGTAATTCATTTAGATCACACATATAGCACAGGGGAGTTCATCATATATGTCACCGGACTAGCAAAATTTGGCATCTCCTATTCAACCAACAAAATTATTACTCGGTTTTCATTATTTTTATTGGTTTTCTTCAACTTTTTTTTTGCTTCCTTTTCAGTTTTTATTGGTTTCATTTATTTCCTTATCATTTTTCATCAATTATTTCTTTGTTCAACACCTACCTACTTTTGTATATTTTTAGAGTACATGTGAAATATTTTAGTTTGGCTTTTACGAAAAGATCAAATCTATTATAAAAGTTCAGCGAAAGTATAAAGCATCTCAAACATAATAAAAAATTACATCAAGATTCCGAGAACAACGAACGACCACTACAGTCGCCAGTACAAATTATTGGCGTGTTGTTGTCGTCACTCCTCTACCAAAGCCGGCTTGACCTTGTTGATGACAACCGGGAAGTCTTCGTGCACGTGCCCCTAAGGACCAGCGCCCCAGAGCCGTAGTTGTCGCCATTAAACTCTTACATAGATCTAAAGTACTTGACACCAAATCTCATCACATGACGAGAAACCATAACTTTATCACCCCAAGGAGATGGCATGAATCTACGCTGGAGCTCCGTCAACTACGTCCAAACAGATGAACTTGAGGAGGATCAGAGTCCGGAAGACAAACTTGAAGAAGCAACATCGCCATCCGTCTAAGCGCCGCACCTGCGGGGACTAAACCCTACTAACCGGAGAGAAGACACCGGGATTACCCTCCCCGTGCTCGCCGATGAATACTTTTTTTACTATATGGTAAATATTTTTTCAAATGGAAACACTAAAATTTTGAAGTCGGATTTTTAGGCATGACAAATCTGATGTTTTTCATGTCATTTTATATTGGCGCGGGGATAGCAAATTTAGTTCCTAATGCGGGCTGAAAAAAACAAACTAAAGTGGATTTGCTATGCTCACCAACTAAACTTGCCATCCTCTGAGAGCATAATTTCCATGAAAAATGCTCGATTTGCCATGGTAAAAAAATCTCACGCTAGATTTGTAGTAAAGTCTTCTGAAATAAATCATGAACATGTGTATAATGGAAATAAGGATTTTTTACACATGCAACGTACAGTTTTCATGTACATAAATAACATTTTAATACACGTTCATACGTGCTATACAATTTTCATATACATAATTAGTTTTTTTCATTTCTACATTTTTAATATACATCAAGAACATTTTTATACATGTTTAATATTCTTAATAAATGACTAGCATTTTTAAAACAATGATTAACATTTCTTTCAAATACATGTTTCATGTCCACTTTTTTCATAAACACCGTACATTTTTTATATACATCTAAAACATTCATTTGATATATATTTAACATTTTATAAATATTTATTAACATTTTTATAGCGTCATTTTTGCTGTGTCATATACATTTTTCGGAAACTTGTGAACATTTTTCAAATATCACAGATAATTTTTTTATGCTATCGACAATTTTTTTGTATTGTGCTAACAATGTTTTATATTGCTTATCACTCCAACGGGCTGACCCAAACGGACGGCGGATTTGTCCGTTTATTGTTCCTTTGGGTCGGCCGCCCGCCCGGCGTCCGCCCAGTTTTTTATTTGGGTCGGCAGCGCGCCCAACGCGCCGACCCATTTCATGTCCGCACTCAACTTTTTTTTAAAAAAAAGGTCCGCGGCCGATCATGCCAGCGGCCATATCTCATGCCGACACAATGCCAGCGCTGACATACAATGCCGACTTCAGACAATATCACCACAGTCATGCTGGTGCACTCGCCAGCCGGCCGGCACACATGCCAGCACACAAAAAATGGGTTGGGACTTGAGTTCGACCACACCATCGCGGCTCCCGTGGTCATGCCAGCACACCTGCCGTCGTACAAAAAAAGATGGCGCTCGCCGCCATAGATTACTCATCGTCAAACTTGAGCATCTCGGCCTGCATCTTCTCGAACCACGGCCTCTTCCATGGCGACACGGTGTTGAGATTCACCTTCATGATCTCCACCCCGGTCATCATGCTCACGAGAGCCACTTCTTTTGCCTTGGTCTTCGTGTTGGCGGCCTTGATCTCTAGCATCTTGGCTTGCTTCTCCGCCTCAAACTCGAACATCTTGGCTTGCTTCTCCACGTCCATCTCAAGCCTCCTCCTTTGGATCTCCATGAAAGCGTCCATTTGCTCCGCCTTGAACTTCCGGCGCTCCTCCTCCCTTGAGTCCTTCTTGTTCATCATGCCCTCCACGCTAGCGATCAAGGCGTTGGATGCCGCATCCCGCTTGTCCTCCTTCTTGAAGTTGGTCTTCCCCCTCGGTCGTGCCGGCTCGCCCTCCCCAACATCCTCCATGGCTTGCTTCCCCCCATGCGACTTGAGTGAGGCATATTGCGCCTTGAACTTCTCCTTGTCCTTGATGACCCGAAAGCAATGGGAGAGGTTGAAGCACTTGCCATTGTGTTGAACCTTGAATGCCTCCAAAGCTTGAAATGCCTACAAAATGTTTCCATGCAAGTATATGGACAAATGATATGCAAATGAACAAGCAAGCACGAACTTGATGACACAAAAAGAGGGTGGCTTGCTAGTATACCATGTCTTGCATACCGATGCCGCTCACGGGGCGGGCCTTGACACTCTCAATAGCGGCGCAAAATTTGTTGCACTCTTGTTGGATCACCCTCCATCGTTTGGAAATGGACACCCACCCGCGCGTGCTCACAAATTGGTATGGCCGAAACTTCTTGCACTCGTGAAACTCTCGTTGAACACGAACCCAAAAGGTTGAATGCTTTTGCTCGGCGCCTGTCTTGGGGTCTTGTCCAATGTCTCGCCAACACTCGCAAAGAAGCTTGTCCTCGGCCGCCGTGTATGCCTCCGTGCACTTGCTCACGCACTTCGGCTTAGGACCGGCGGCTTGGTTGGCGAGCTCGTCCTCGAACAAGGGCTCCGCTTCGATGTCGCACTCGTCCTCTTCCTCTAGCCCGTAGTCGTCCGGGAACTCGTGGTCGAGTGGGAAGCCGTCCAAGTCGATCCTAACCTGATCACGCATGAAGGCCGCCTGATCGGGATCATAGGCGCCGGCCGGCGTGAACGCCCCGCGGCCGTCCTGGCTTCGTGTCTCGTCGATATCATAGCTAGCGGCCGGCGCACTGCCCTGGAAGATGAGGTTCTGCATGTAGTCCTCGTCGCCGGCGGACGGTATTCTCTCGAACAGGTTGCGGGTGTCCTGGAGCACGCCGGACGCGTCTGCCGTGCGCGTTTCCTGGCGCCGCCGGATGACGAGCCACCTGCCACCAGGGTGGCGTTGAGGTCGATGGGCACGGGTGCGGGCGTGGAAGGTGCGACCATGCTCACATCGGGCGAGCACTCATCGGAGAGGCGGGAGGTCTGTGGGTAGACATGGAAGCCTGGCACCGGGTTGCAAGCCGACGCGCGGGGTGAGTCGGGCAGCACCATCCGAGGAAACACCGACGAGCCGGTGCTGGCCACGGTGACGGCGGCTTGGACGAGGCAGTGCTGGCCAGGGTTTAACCCTAGCATGTAGAGCGCCTCCCTCGTTGCCTGCACGACACAGGCGTTGGTGACCTCCTGCTGCGCGGTGGCCTCACCCCTCGTGTCCGCGGCATGCTTCCGGCCCTTCCTCGTGGCCGACTCCCTTGCCCGTTGGTCGGGCTTCAGCGGCTTCTTTGGCTTGGTCACGACGGCGTTCTTGTGCGGGGCACAAGGCTTGCCTTTCCGGGAGGGGGCGGCGGCGCCGGACGAGGCGAGGGAGACGAGACCGGCGGTGGCGTCGAGGTCGATGGAGTCGTCCATGGCGGTTGTGGGGCGGGAGCACGCGGGCGGGAGGGTTTTTGGTGGAAATGGGGGGAAATGGTGGTGGCCGCCACGGACTGGCAGGCCCGAGGAGAGGAGTAGACACGCGGACGCAAATACGGCTCAAAATTGGACAGGAAATTGGTCAGCATGCGGACGCCAAGCGGACGCGCGTCCGTTTGGGTCAGCGCGCTGGGCCGCCTTTTGTGTCTGCACCGACCCAAACGGACGGCAGCGGACAAAATGGGTCGCCTCGTTGGAGTTGCTCTAATTAACACGTGTAATTCATTTAGATCACACACATAGCACAGGGGAGTTCATCATATATGTCACCGAACTATCAAAATTTGGCATCTCCTATTCAACCAACAAAATTATTACTCGGTTTTCATTATTTTTATTCTTTTTCTTCAACTTTTTTGTTTTTTTTCAGTTTTTATTGGTTTAATTTATTTCCTTATCATTTTTCATTGATTATTTCTTTGTTCAGCACATACCTACTTTTGTATATTTTTAGAGTACACGTGAAATATTTTATTTTGTTTTTTGTGAAAAGATCAAATCTATTATAGAAGTTCAGCGAAAGTATAAAGCATCTCAAACATAATAAAAATCACATCGAGATTCCGAGAACAACGAACGACCACTACATCCGCCAGTACAAATTGTTGACGTGTTGTTGTCGTCACTCCTCTACCAGAACCGGCTTGACCTTGTTGATGACAGTCGGGAAGTCTTCGTGCACGTGTCCCTAAGGACCAGCACCCCAGAACCGCAGTTGTCGCCATTGAACTCTTACATAGATCTAAAGTACTTGACACCAAACCTCATCACATGACGAGAAACCATAACTTTATCACCCCAAGGAGATGGCATGAATCTACGCCGGAGCTCCGTCAACTACGTCCAAACGGATGAACTTGAGGAGGATCAGAGTCCGGAAGACAAACTTGAAGAAGCAACGTTGCCATCCGGCTGAGCGCCGCACCTGCGGGGACTAAAGCCTACTAACCGGAGAGAAGACACCGGGATTACCCTCCCCGTGCTCGCCGATGAATTCTAGAGGGAAGAGTTTGTCCTAGCCGCCTAGGCTTACGGAGGAAAACGAGAGGAGAGTTTTTAGCAAGGAAGCGAATTTTTTCATACACTGGTACACATTGATTTTTTTTTCTATATGGTAAATATTTTTTCAAACGGAAACACTAAAAATTTGAAGTTGGATTTTTAGGCATGACAAATCTGATGTTTTTCATGCCATTTTATATTGGCACGGTGATGGCAAATTTAGTTCCTAATGCGGGAATTTTTTGACAAAAAAATAAACAGAAGTGGATTTGCTATGCTCGCCAACTAAACTTGCCATCCTCTGAGAGCATAATTTCAATGAAAAATGCTCGATTTGCCATGGTAAAAAATCTGACGCTAGATTTGTAGTAAAGTCTTCTTGAATAAATCATGAACATGTTTTTAATGGGAATAAGGATTTTTTACACACGCAATGTACAGTTTTCATGTACATAAATAACATTTTAACACACGTTCATACATGCTATACAATTTTCATATACATAATTAGTTTTTTAATTAGAGTTTTTCATTTCTACATTTTAATATACATCAAGAACATTTTTATACATGTTTAATATTCTTAATACATGACTAGCATTTTTAAAACAATGATTAACATTTCTTTCAAATACATGTTTCATGTCCACTTTTTTCATAAACACCGTAGTTTTTCATATACATCCAAAGCATTCATTTGATATATATTTAACATTTTATAAATTTTTGTTAACATTTGTGTAGCGTCATTTTTGCAGTGTCACATACATTTTTCGGAAACTTGTGAACATTTTTAAAATATCAAAGACAATTTTTTTATGCTATCAACATTTTTTTTGTATTGTGCTAACAATGTTTTATATTGTGTTATCACTTTTCCAAATTGATGATTTTAGTTACTTTTATGTTTTGAAATATACTTATTTACAAGTTTTTCTAAAACAAGAATCTCTACTACTTCAAAAAACATAAGGTTCCCAGTTGGACATGGAGTTTCTACACCCAGGAGCAAATGCTCCTGGTGTGAACAGTAAAATAAAAAAAATTCAAAAAAATGTCAAAAATTCTGAATTTTTTGTGTGGCATACTTATACAACTGTTTGTTGTGCACGTAAAATTTTATCGCAAAATCACATTGATGGAAGGTGTCGTAAAAAAACAAAATCGATGCTATGAAAATGTTACTTACAAAAGCATTTTGGAGCTCTGATTTTGTTTTTTTCGGCATGACTTCCACGAATGTGATTTCGTGATGAAAAATTTCATGCACAAGAAACACTTGTGTAAGTATGACACAAAAAAAATCAGAATTTTTTGAATTTTTTTCTATGTTTTTGATTTTACTGTTCACACCAGGAGCATTTGCTCCTGGGTGTAGAATGGTACTTTCGTTCCCAGTTTACCTTTTCCCCACCACCCATTTGTCCAACCTTCCATGTATATGATAATCAATCACCTTATAAAATAATCGCTTTAATTTACTTGCGAAATGATAATCAAAATATAAGATAATCACGAGCATAATTTGATGAACATTTATCAACACAAACGCATTACTATTGGCAGATAAATCAGAAGCTAACGCACTAGAATATTTATATCTCGTTGCTACGCGCGCACATCGTTCTATTACAATATAAAACTAACAAAGAGAAAAACAGAGAAAGAGAGGAATTAACCAGGAAGTTAGCTGGGCTAGCCGGATAGCAACGTCTAATGCGAGTACTCCTTGAAACCTCCTAAATGTCACCTTGGGCGCCAGCTAAGGGAACGAGCGGTGACGGACGCGAGTAAATGGGCCAGCCCACCTAAGTTTTCTCAAATCAGTACGTATACTAAAGTGGGAACAGTTTGATTTTTCCTCTTTTTCTGATTTTTTTTGGAAGGTTACTGTTCAATTACGTGCCCATGGTGAACAGTATTGATGGACAGTGTCTGCACGTGCACAGTGCATTCTTCTTAGCCGTGCTTCAGCAAAAAAATTGACTTGGTTTTCACGTACTCAATATCATCATAGGTTTTTTATGTTTCAAAATAAGATATTACACATTCTATTTTATGTTAGGCCCGTTCTTACGCACCGGTATCCCATGATTTTATTTTCCTTTAACGATTTAAACAATTTGCTCTATCATTCTGATGGAGTGCCAAATCATGAGAATATGGAACCTTGCTTTGTAATATCTACATGATTATCTATTTATTCTCATAGGGCCGCTTTAGTGGAATGCTACTCCTTGATGTTTAAATTTCAGTCAAATTTGAATCCATTTGCAATCACTTTCCAATCAGGGTTGTATGAGTACTGATTTTATGATGTCATCCTTATTTTCATCATAAGATTTTGAATCTTGTAATTCACTGAAGAAAGTATAGGTTGTAACCAAAAGAACATGCTTCCTTGCAATCCATTGAGCAGAACATCAGCGAGTATTTGACATCTAGTCTGACCTTGTAGCAGGGCATGAAAAGCAGATAAAACACAATCTACTTAACACGGTCTACTTCATGTTCTCGGTCATCGGCTTCTCCATTTAACCTTTACTTGTTCCCTCTTCCTACCCCAAGCTATCAATGAATCCAAGATCAGTGCGTCAATTATAATTCAGAGAAATTCAAAAAACTCAGACATCTAAACTGTACGAGGCTTCATGGAACACAAACAAGTTGCGTGTGATGGTGCCGGCGGCATAGAAATTCTTGAACAGATGCCGCAAAAAAGGGAACTTATTTTTGCTGACTGATAATAGAAATACAATGTGATCTAAAAAAGACTTGAAATCTGAATATTATACTCGTTAAACTATTAGACATTCATGCTCCAGGGAGATAGGGTACTACAAGTGCAATGCCCATTGACAAGAAAATTGCTATAACCACAAAGCTAGAAAATTGAACTATTATGAAAGGTGCTGGTTCATCCGTGTGAAATGCTGCTCTTTTTCTGAATCGGGAAAACGAATTCATTCACTTCTCGATTTACAAACGAGTGGGTGCACATGGATATCAGATTGGGCGAGCTCGTGGCCACGAGAGCACGCCGGCGCCATGCACACACGTACTCGCCGAGCAAGCGCTGCACGTCGTCCGCCAACATTTGCTCCTCCATGTCGAAGTTCGCCCGCCGTGGCGGCTATACAAGTCTGATCTAGATCGTTTGACGGCGGCAACTCAAGGAGCTTTCCCACAGACTCACACCGTCCATGATATGCTTCCTAGCCCGCCATCGCTGCCACTCCGCTCCGCCAGCGCCGCCGCCTCGCTTGGCCGTCGTCTGCTCGGCCTTGGCTGTCCGCTGGGCATGGAACCAGATGGGGGATCATTTTCAGTTTGGTGAGCCGATATAACTGCATATCGATCAAGCCGAGCGGAATCGGTAACTCAAGGAGCTTTCCCACATACTCACACCGTCCATGATGCCCCCTAGCCCGCCGTCGCCGCCACTCCACTCTGCCAGCACCGCTCCGCCAGCGCCGCCGCCTCGCTTGGCCGCCATCTTCTCGGCCTTGGCTGTCCGCTGGGCGTGGAACCAGATGGGGGATCATTTTCAGTTTGGTGAGCCGATATAACTGCATATCGATCGAGCCGAGCGGAAGCGCTGGGACGCAACGAGCCAAAAAATGCAGTGCTATCATGGGATTCTCAAAGCAATAGATGTTAATATTCCCTGTCTTCCAAAGCTTAAACATCGTTGATGCATGAGACACTTTGTTGCAAACTTTTACCGGCCATGCAGGAGCAAGGAGTTTTGCAAAGACATTACCCTTGTTTGCGTTGCATTCAACACCGACACATTCAAAAGCCGATATGACAAACTCCTCAAGACTTTGGAGAAGAACAAAGGGGGGGAAAGAATTCTTGCTTAGGCACGAGCCGGATAAAGAAAAGTGGTCACGCGCTTACGATGAATGTGGTATGCGATATGGGGACATGACAAGCAACATGGTTGAATGCTTCAACAATGTGTTGAAGGGTGTCCGTTCCTTGCCGGTGACTGCAATACTCAAGTACACTTTCGTCAAGCTCAACGAGTACTTCCAAAAGCATTCCAATATCACGGCCAAGTGGATTGGCGAGAAGCTAGACTATCCATTGAAGGTTCATGATTGGTTGTTGCATCAAGCGCGCAAGTCCGCCAAGCAACAAGTCATATAGTACAATGAAAAAAATGATCTATCAAATTGATGAGTTGGGTGGGACAACAAGAGACAGTGTGTCTTATGGTGGAGTTGCATACGAGGTGCACCTCAAAAACCGATGGTGCCAGTGTGAGAGGCCACACAAATATCATTGGCCTTGCTCGCATTTGATGACCGCAACACGGGCGGGAAACTTGTGTGTTTCCGATGGTACAACAGTGCGGTTGCACGAGTTTACATTGGAACAAACGAGGTTGACATGGGCGCCTCGGTTTACTCCTTTCCTTGATAAGTCACAGTATCCTGAGTATGATGGCCCAGACATTGTGCCAGATCCCGGACTCATGGTGCCAATGAGGGGACGAAGAAGAAAGAAGAGGTTCAGGAGTGACATGAATGATCTAGCTGGATACACCGGAATGAAGCAATTTGGTAGTGGTCATTTGATGGAGAAACCGGACACCAACAATTGTGGAGAATGCAAGGAAACAGGACACAACGTTAGGAGATGCACAAAGAAACCTAGAACCAACACAGGAACTAGTCAAACACGTGGAGGAAGGACTAGCCTTGGAGTGGGCCATGGTCGTGGAGGAAGGACAATACTTAGACGGGGACATGGATCTGGTGATTCTAGGACACGTCGGGTAGATAGGGGAAGGCCTATCAACATGTTGCTCAATCCGGATGGTTGAAATAATGTGAATGGTACTACTTTTAATATGTTCATGTGTTGATATATTTGCCTCTTTTACATGTCAATGTGTTCATATTTTGATTTAACATCTTTAATTGTTGTAGGCATGGCTTCATCCGGTTCCATGATGAGGCCACCGTGTGCTAACCAAGAAGACATGCCGCCAAGTGCGAGAACGCATCTTTGGACAAGGTGAAGGAGAAAGATGTGAAGATTCCGCCATGTTGGTATGGAGATGTTTGCTAGGTGAAGTTGTCCACCGACCGAAAGAAGTCATGGATGGAAGGAAGGAGATATTTTGTATGCCCCAACTATGCTTATGATCGTGCGCTTCCAACTAACGCCTATGACCAACCACCGGTATGCTAGAGAAGTAACATGTTACTCTAAAATGTGTGTCAACACTAACATCCACTTTGTATGCAGTCACCGCCTCCTCTATGCAAGTAATTCATGTGGATAGATCATTAAGTGCAAGAAGATGTCCAAAAGGACCAATATGAAGATTGTCTTAGGCGCCAGCGACTGTTCGAAGAAAGGTTTCGAAGAGGCTTTGGAGGAAGAGCGTCGTCAGAAGGAGAGGATAGAGTGGAAGCAACGCGAGGAGGAGAAGGCACGCCAAGCGAAGCTTGCTCGTGAGGAGGAGAGGGCAAGAAAGCTTGCAAAGGCTCACAAGGCGCAAGAGGAGGATGAGGCACGTGAAAAGAAGGGGAAATGGCACCGTATGACTCAGTAAAGCCTTCGCTTTTGTGGACTCATCATGTAACCGGATGAAACCATGTCACATTTATCATTTATCATGAACTATGTAGTACTAAGGCAAGAAGCCATGTGTCGTGAACTTGTCGTGAATGAATTTGCCATTTGTATTGAATTTGTTGTGAGAACTAAAGTTTGTCAGCAATTTCTGTGATTTGTCAGCAATTTCCGTGGAGATTTTTTTATAAACTTTTGTGCTCAGATGAGGGGCAAAACAGAGAAAGTCCTCTGTTTTTAATCCTACCGCTGCACCCTCTGGCGGTAGGTTGCTGCACCCTACTGCCAGAGCCCATGGCGATAGGGGGGCCAATGTCTATGTTACGGGAAAAATAATTGTGTGGCAGTAGGGTCACTTCTCATAAATATATGTTGAATATTTTTCAACTTCGTAAACTTTTTTAAACTCGTGAACATCTTTCAAACTTGTGAATGTTTTTTTAAATCATACAAATTAATTCAAATTCACAAATATATTTTTACTTCACGAATATGTTTCGAGTTTTGGATATTTGCTCAAATTCGCAATAGATTTTCAAACCCACGATCATATTTATCAATTAATTAACACTAATAAATTTGCGAACATTTTTTGAGTTCATGAAGATTTTTTTTTTCATTTTTTGAGTTGCTGATATTTTCTCAAATTCATGATCAGTTTTTAATACTCAAAACAATTTTGGAGTTCACGATTTTTTTTCAAATGCAAGAATCCTTTTAAAATTTGCGAACATTTTTTGAGTTCATGAACATTTTTCTAAACTCTTGAAGATTTTCTAAATTTGTTTCCAGATTTGTGAACATTTTTACAAACTCCTGAAGTTTTTATGTATTTAAGAAATTTTCAAATTTCCGAACATTTTGTTGCTGATTTGGGAAATTTTTTTTTTTGAGTCACGAACATTTTTCTAAACTCCTGAAGTTTTTTTTTATTTTCAACATTTTTCTGATTAGGGAACATTTTTTGAGTTCACAAACATTTTTGCAAACTCGATTTATTTTTCGTATTTAAGAATACTTTTTAAATTTCCAAACTTTTTTTTTTCTGATTTGCGAACATTTTTCAATATCATGTACATTTTTAAAAAATCATGACTATTTTGCAGGCTGGCCGGCCCATGAAAGGAGCGACCTGAGATATGTAATCCGAGGATCATCGCTTTCCCGGTCTACCAAACAGCTGCAAACCCTAAAAAAAACCAAACAGCTGCAGGGTTCAATTTTTTCCCAGTGGAGGAGCCGGTGTATTTATACACGGCGTGCCCTCCCTTCTCCTCCGTGCGCTCCATTCTTTCTCCATCTGTCACCTCGTTCGAGCACCAGGTGAGGTGAGGCGCATTCACGGTGCGTGTGCTCCCTCGGTCCCTCCCTCCCTCCGTGCGCAGCCCGTTCACCTTGTTCGAGCACTAGTTAGCGGGATCTTAGAGGACATTCTTGACTGGAGGCGAGCGGGTGTGGGTGTAGGTGGTCTAGATAGGTTTGTGAGACATTAATCTATGTGTATTGGTTGGAGTGGGAGTTCCGTCGGTTGATGTTCGCATCGACTAGCGGATTCTTGTAATTCTTTTGCTCTCTTCTATAAAAATATGGTACGACATTGGCGTACTCTCGAAAAAAAAAACCTCGTTCGAGCACCAGGTGAGACGACACCTTGTGGTTATCTGCGAGCGCATTTTTTTGCGTGGGTGTGGGGCTTTTCAGATCTCTGCATTTTTAAACATCTCTGACATGCGGTGTCCTTCTCCACTTCCTTCTTCTTTCCTTGATGTTGCAGCTTGACCCGCGATGGAAGCAGGGGGCGATGGACCACTTCAGCAGAAGCAATGTATCCTGCTGCAGCGCCGCCTCCGCCATCTCTCTGCCGCCGCCCGCGGCCTCACAATGATAGCCTGCCTGATTAGCATAGCCTCCAACAAGAAAAATTAGCATAGCC
>NC_057810.1:712135178-712158892 GCF_018294505.1 Triticum aestivum | reverse complement strand
TTTTGGGAGATGGTCATCTACATCGCCTTCGGGAGCATGCTGATCGCCGCCAGGTGTCCTTCCCTCCGTTGGCGGCCCGACCACGGTGCTGGTGGTGGCGGCCATGGAGATGGGCGTCATCGCCACGGCCGCCGAAGGCGATTCATCTGCGGGCGTGGCAGTAAAAGTCATCATAGCCATCATGGGTGCGCTTGCATTCGAGTACATCCTTCTCGATAGGACGGCGGCGTGAACGAGATTCCGGCTGATTCCAGGTGTAATGTGTGGTTTGGTGTCGGACGAGATTCCGGCTGATGTTAAACCTTAATAAAAATAAATAAAGACTAGTCGAGGGAGGGAGAGAAATGAGCCACTTGGTTTAGCTAATGTTTTTTGTTTGAGCCATAGAAAATGGTGATATATAACTTCAACAGTTTCCCATGAACGTCTTGTACATGAATATCAAGATTGGCATGCAGGTATCCGGCGTTTACGTTCTGGTGAACGAGATGCACAAGTGGCTTGTTCGTTTGCTTTAGTTAATTAGTACCTTTCAACTGATCTTGCTTGCTTGTATTATGTATGTATGTGTTGATATTTTCACTGTTTTCTCTTGATTGTGTTTCATGTAGTGCTCCCTCCGTCCGGAAATACTTATCGAAGAAATGAATGAAAATGATTGTATCTAGGACTAAATTGCGTCTAGATACATCCATTCATCCGACAAATATTTTCGGACGGAGGGAGTATCAAGTTGGGAGTCAGATCTCTGCATATATATGTCCCATTTTGTGTGTTTGTTCTTGGTGAATGTCTATCTGGTTCTGATTGAAAATTTTCAATTTTTTTTTGCTTTGTTGAGATTCACGCGAGTCTTTATGTCGCTCATTCCTTGCAAAAGAAGAAAAACAGTTCAGCTCTTGCCATCGAAATGCGCAGCGATTCGCCGCATGCATCGATAAACGTATTTATTTTAAGATTTACAAATTTTCTCACAAGAGCAAAACACATTTTATTAATTGGTGTAGCAAAACACAACCGTTTGACATCATATGACTGACCGGCTCTTTAGCTCTTCAAGGTTACTCGACGTGACCATGGAATCAAATGACCACAATTTCAGGTTGAGTGTCCTGTAGCCAATTTTGCAATCGTACTCTCTTTTTTCTGACAGAAATGGTGCTGTGCATACTGTCAATTACTAGCCCCCAGTGGTGCACCTGAAAATAGCCTTGGATCTTAAACTGGTTGGACAAAGCACATGCTGTTGAAATTACGAGTTATGGAGCTGCCTGTGTTGATATAGAAAGAAAACTGATTGTTGTTCTGGTACACTAGCTGTAGTTTATATATGGGATGACATACCAGAGCAAGTGATAGCTGCATACATAAAAATGGAATAGTTCATGCCATAAAAATTCTTCTATTTACTGGGGGTGAATTATCTATTCAGATGTTGCACAAAGAAACGACGTCTGAGAACCAGGCATATGTTACACAAACCCTTGTGACAAATCATCTAAACCGCGCGCTCTCTGAAAAAATGAGCCTCCAGCCGGCACAAGATTAGCTTCCATGACAAATCATCGTCGAAAGCACCGTGTTCCAATCAACTTAAAGAATAGCTTCCATTACACAATTGGAAATTGGTTTCATCATTTGTGTCAATCATTCGTGTCCATGTCAGTAAAAATAGTTTCCAACAGAACTGAAGTATATCTAAACCCAGCAAAAAACTGTAGCACTTAAATTTGCTTTAGACGAAATGGAAATTTGCCTAAAAAAAGGAGATAATCTGCTTCCACCTGTGCACACTAGAAAAATTAGCCTCCTTGTGGCACAAGATTGCTCGACCTCTTGTGATGGTAAACGGTGAAAGCACCACTAGCACTGCTAGGAATGAGCCGGTGTCCCAATCAACTTGAATACTAGCTTCCATGACAACCGCAAATTTGTTTGATTATTTGATCATCTGTATCTGGTGGGGAGAATTCTGCGTCTAATTTCTGCTTATGTCACATTTCTGTGTTTGTTCTTGATGAAATTATATGTGGGCTGTTCTACTAATGAATGAATGTTGAATTGTTTTGTTTTCATTGAGATTAACATAATGCAATGACGAGTTTGCTGATTAACGATTGAATTCCTCTTAAGAAATGAAATGAGTCACTTATTCCGCGGATAAGGAGGCTGCTAGTTTTGTTCTTGTGATCCAGTACGGAAAGGTAAAATCAAAGCCAAATCAAAACTAGCAGGGATTTGCCATATGCATCAATACCCTAATTTACTTTGACTTTTAAGAGACACAATCATTCTTACAAGTGGTGCACCGAAGTGAAACACATTTTATTGATTGGTGTAGCAATCCCAAGTGCTTGACATCATACCATCCCATGATGGACCGGCTCTTCAAATCTTTATTACTTATTTGAAGATGCACAAGCTCTTCAAATCTTTGTTAGTTGGCGTGTCCATGGCCACCCCACCTCTTTTCGCACTCATTGTTACAAGCCAGAACTTCAGCTGGATCTACAAAACAACAATGCAGGCACAAGTCATCAGAACAACAGAGCAGATGATCCTTCTTTCCTTTGCGTCAACAGAACAATGGAACGAGCACATGTTCCATCAGAACTCATCCTCAAAAGGAGCAAACGCAGTGTCTTCTTACCGACGGGGGCCGTTGACAGGCCGCAGACGGGGTCCATGCTGCAGGCGATCATGCAGGTGCCAAGCTTGTCGCCGCCGTTGGCACCGCCGCAGCCGCCGGCGCACTCGACCTTGCAGACCCGCGGCCAGGTGATGTCCTTGCACCCGGCGTAGCACTGCCGGTAGCACTCGCAGACGATGTCGGAGAGCTGCTGCTGGGATGGCTTTGCCAGCATGAGGAGGAGGAGCATGCACATGGCGGCAACGGCGGCCGCTCTTTTCCCCCCCTCCATCGATCTCCTTCTTCCTCGTACAAGCTATGACAAGAGAAGAGAAGAGAAGTGATGTGGTGAGTGGTGGCCTTGTTAGTATGTGTGCAGTCTTACAGAGTGTGGGCTCCTCTTATATACCAATATTTCAGTATTTTATCCAGCAAATCAAATGGACATACTTTTAACTTGGAGTGTCCTGAACGGTATTCATTTTCTCAGCGAAGTGGGGGAATAACATTGGATCATAAACGGGTTAGACAAGTGCATGCCTCTCATCTTTCTTTTCCCCAGACAAAACCTTTTTTGAAGATGCCTGTGCTGATGTAGAAACAAAACAGAATGCAGTTTCCATACAATGTTGTTTATAACATTGTTGTAGTAGACAATTGAAAAGTCGTCGTGCTAAATACCCCATAGGACCAACGCACCAAAACAACAACCCTGCCGATGAAAAGAAGCGTAGATCGAAAGGATCCAACTTGCAGACACACATGCATAAACAAACGAAAACTGGACTCAAGCGGATCCCACGAGATCCAATGGAGACACAACTCCACATGCCCTCCAATGACGCTAGAAGCATCATCGGGACAGGAGCTATGCGAGGAGAATCTTATTCCATCTCCGAGAAACCGCCGCCGCCTCGTCTCCTTGAACATGGCCAAACCCTCAGAAAACTCAAAAACACTTAAAACGGAGCTCTCCCGCCGGCAAGAGTTGGGATCCACCACGCCTCCATGGTCCAATGCGACAACGCCGGCAAGAGGCAGGAAAACCCTAGTGGAGCGCCTTGGTCGGAGGAGGCAGGAATTCAATTTCCCTTGTTGCCATTTCGCGCTGACAACGGCAGTAGTTGAATCGTCGGTCAAGGAAAAGACTTGCTCAAAAAATAACATAGAATAAAAAGCATTGTGTACATATGCTTAATCACTTGTTGTATAGTAGTAGTAAGGGCACAGGAAGAGGATTTAGACCATTCGGGTGCTCCACCCCCGATATGAGTATTAACTTCAAAATAGAAACCAGAAAAAATAAAAAATAAACTACAATTTGGGGATGGCAAATCCGGGTGCCCAATCTACTCCCGTGTGATGTTTCATGGAAAAAATATCAGAAAATGTATTCACAGTAAAAAGACAAAAGAAATCCTATGTGTAGAAAAAACTGTTTGTTAGGTGGATTGGTCAGACTGTATTTTTTTCACCACAGATAGTTTTCTGGTATTTGTTTTCACAAAACTTCACACGGGAGTGGATTGCGCACCCAAGTTTGATATCTCCAAAATCCTGTTTATTTTCTTAAGGGTAAATTGCTACTTTAGGTGCCTGCGTATGTGAAGTATCTGCCTGGAAAGACATCTCCTATGAATGGAATTCACAACTTTTTTTTTAACTTTTAACAAAATTTGTATTACTAAGTGGAAATGCTACTTTTCTTCTTTGTTTTTCAGATACGATTAATGCTTCGGCGAGTTGGCTAATGTTCGATTTTGAATTCTTTGATGACTCCATTTAAAAAAGCACTGAGTTGGACGTACAGATGATGATATCGCGGTCCATAAAAAAATGTACATACAGTGCGGGGACATGATGTGTCGCTTCTCTCGGCATGCTCATGGATACGGTGAATGAATATCGCACGGTAGGATTTTCTCTTTTAATTGGTTTGGTACGTTTGTGAAACTGCTTGTAGGTTGTAAATGTTTTTTTTCTTATTGAAACCTACAAATCTACTGTATTATTTAGGGAAAAAAATCTATTCCCTGCTTATAGCGAGGAATATGGAGTCACTACTACGCCACTGGTAACGTGTAAGCCGAGCGCTAGATCCGTGAATCTCGGCTTACAATATTGCATTACCTTTTCTCAAAATGTTGATATGTGTAAGTCGAACGCCTTGTGTTATTTTTTTCCTCATCCACTCCTTTTTGCACAAAATATGTTTCCTTTTCCTTTTCATTTGTGTTCCTTTATACATTTTATTCTTGCTCATCTCGTTCTCACACCCATTCCCTCCCGTCAATTTTTCGTTATCCTTTCGATCGATCCCCTCAATTTTCAGCTCTCTCTCTCTCTCTCTCTCTCTCTCTCTCTCTCTCTCTCTCTCTCTCTCTCTCTCTCTACTTTCCCACTTTAAAGTTGTGGTATTGTCTTTATATACTATGCACACTACCCTAGTGCACCCATATATTAGGACGCCATGCAAAAGGAGGAGTGTTTCCGGTCCTTACTCGTGTGATTTGATGCATGCCCTGTCCGGAGGGTCCCATGTTGTCTAGCCCCAACTTTTCTTCGGAAGGGGCCACCCCATCTGAGTTTTACTCCTTATTTGTGTATGAGTAGGTCATAGGATCATGACAAACCCAAAGATAGGCCAACTCTTAGTAGGAGACTAGGAGTTGTGCCGGCGAAACCAGCTTAACTCCTTGTTTAGGTTTGAGTAGGTCACAGGATCATGGAAAACCCAAAGAGAGGTCAACTACTAGTAGGAGTTGGGTCGGCGTTCCTGGAAGGGGGCGCACTAAAGCCCAGAATCTCCGCGGGATGTTCCAGTTTGTGAATGAGGTGCCCCATCAAAGTTCGGCATTGAACCTTTCCTCATCACACCACCTTGTGCGCCCATGTTAGGATCAAATGCAACAGGGAATGGTTACGATCTCTCGCGCGATTTTTCGCGCTCCTGATGTCTACTACACAACCTTCTTCTTGTAGACGTTGTTGGGCCTGCAAGTGCACAGGTTTGTAGGACAGTAGCAAATTTTTCCCTCAAGTGGATGACCTAAGGTTTATCAATCCGTAGGAGGCGTAGAATGAAGATGGTCTCTCTCAAGCAACCCTGCAACCAAATAACAAAGAGTCTCTTGTGTCCCCAACACACCCAATACAATGGCAAATTGTATAGGTGCACTAGTTCGGCGAAGAGATGGTGATACAAGTGCAAAATAGATAGTAGATAAAGGTAATTGTAATCTGAAATAGTAAAAACAGCAAGGTAACGAGCGATAAAAGTGAGCGTAAACGGTATTGCAATGATAGGAAACAAGGCCTAGGGTTCATACTTTCACTAGTGCAAGTTCTTTCAACAATAATAACATAGATAGATCATATAACAAGACCTCAACATGCAACAAAGAGTCACTCCAAAGCATCCTAATAGCGGAGAACAAACGTAGAGGTTATGGTAAGGTACGAAACCACCTCAAAGTTATTTTTTCGGATTGATCTGTAAAAGAGTTCGTACTAGAATAACACCTTAAGACACAAATCAACCAAAACCCTAATGTCACCTAGATACTCCATTGTCACCTCAAGTATCCGTGGGCATGATTATACGATATGCATCACACAATCTCAGATTCATCCAACCAACACAAAGTACTTCAAAGAGTGCCCCAAAGTTTCTACCGGAGAGTCAAGAACGTGTGCCAACCCCTATGCATAGGTTCATGGGCGGAACCTGCAAGTTGGTCACCAAAAAATAAATCAAGAGGCACATGATATCCCATTGTCACCACAGATAAACACGGCAAGACATACATCAAGTGTTCTCATAAAAAACGCAATCCAATAAGATAACTTCAAAGGGAAACTCAATTCATCACAAGAGAGTAGAGGGGGAGAAACATCATAAGATCCAACTACAATAGCAAAGCTCGGGATACATCAAGATCGTGCCATAGAGGGAACACGAGAGAGAACACGAGAGAGAGAGAGAGAGAGAGAGAGATCAAACACATAGCTACTGGTACATACCCTCAGCCTCGAGGGTGAACTACTCCCTCCTCGTCATGGAGAGCGCCGGGATGATGAAGATGGCCATCGGTGAAGGATCCCCCCTCCGACAGGGTGCCGGGAAGGGCTCCCGAGAGGTTTTTGGTGGCTACAGAGGCTTGCGGCGGCGGAACTCCCGATCTATCTTCATATTCAATGTTTTTAGGGTACGAGGGAATATATAGGCGAAAGAAGTCGGTCGGGGGGTGCTCGAGGGGTCCACGAGACAGGGGGCCGCGCCCTGTAGGGGGGGTGCCCCCCTATCTCCTGGGCTCCTCGAGGGTCTTCTGACTTGATCTCCAAGCCTCCAGGATGATATTCTTCCAAAAAATCACGATGCCGAAGGTTTCATTGTGTTTGGACTCTGTTTGATATTCCTTTTCTTTGAAATACTGAAACAGGCAATAAAACAGCAATATGGGTTGGGCCTCCGGTTAATAGGTTAGTCCCAAAAGTAATATAAAAGTGTATAATAAAGCCCATAATCATTCAAAATAGGTAATATAATAGCATAGAACAATCAAAAATTATAGATACATTGGAGACGTATCAAGCATCCCCAAGCTTAATTCCTGCTCGTCCTCGAGTAGGTAAATGACAAAAACAGAATTTTTGATGTGGAATGCTATCTAGCATGATTCTCAAAGTAATTTCACTTTATTGTGGCATGAATGTTCAGATCCAAATGATTCAAGATAAAAGTTCATATTGATAAAAGAAATAGTAACACTTCAAGCATACTAATCAAAGCAATCATGTCTTCTCAAAATAACATGGCAAAAGAAAGTTCATCCCTACAAAATCATATAGTTAGGTTATGCTTCATTTTTGTTACACAAAGATGTTCCCAACTTCTATACCCCCGATGACAAGCCAAGCAATTGTTTCATACTTAAATAATCTCAAACTTTTTCAACCTTCACGCAATACATGAGCGTGAGCCATGGACATAGCACTATGGGTGGAATAGAATATGATGATGGGGATTGTGTGGAGAAGACAAAAAACGAGAAAGTCTCACATTGACGAGGATAATCAATGGGCTATGGAGATGCCCATCAATTGATGTCAACATGAGGAGTAGGGATTGCCATGCAACGGATGCACTAGAGCTATAAATGAATGCTCAACAAAAAGAAACTAGTGGGTGTGCATCCAACTTGCTTGCTCACGAAGACCTAGGGCATTTGAGGAAGCCCATCGTAGGAATATACAAGCCACGTTCTATAATGAAAAATTCCCACTAGTATGAAAAAGACAACCTATGAGACTCACTACATGAAAAACATGGTGCTACTTTGAAGCACAATATATGAGACTCACTACATGAAGAACAAGGTGCTACTTTGAAGCACAAGTATGGAAAAAGAGATAGTAGCATTGCCCTTTTTATTTAATTTCTTTTTTTTTCTTTGGGCCTCTTTTTTTTTCTTTTGGCCTTTCTTTTTTTTCTTTTTTTTCTTTTTGGGCAATGCTCTAATAATGATGATCATCACACTTTCATTGATTACAACATATGAATTACAACTCGAAACTAGAACAAGATATGACTCTATATGAATGCCTCCGGCGGTGTACCAGGATGGTGCAATGAATCAAGAGTGACATGTATGAAAAATAATGCATGGCGGCTTTGCCACAAATACGATGTCAACTACATGATCATGCAATGGCAATATGAAAAAAGTAAAGTATGTCATGATGAGAATAAACGGAACGGTGGAAAGTTGCATGGCAATATATCTCAGAATGGCTATGGAAATGCCCTAATAGGTAGGTATGGTGGCTGTTTTGAGGAAGATATAAGGAGGTTTATGTGTGATGGAGCGTATCGTATCACGGGATTTGGATGCACCGGCGAAGTTTGCACCAACTCTCAAGGTGAGAAAGAGCAATGCACGGTACCGAAGAGGCTAGCAATGGTGGAAAGGTAAAAGTGCGTATAATCCATGGACTCAACATTAGTCAAAAGAACTTATATACTTATTGCAAAAATTTAGAAGTCATCAAAAATCAAGCACTATGCGCATGCTCCTAGGGGGATAGATTGGTAGGAAAAGACCATCGCTCGTCCCCGACCGCCACTCATAAGGATGCACAAGCCAACATCATGTTTCAAATTTGTTACACAACTTTAACCATACGTGCATGCTACGGGACTTGTTAACTTCAACACAAGCATTCTTTAAATTCATAATCACCCAACTAGCATGACTTTAATATCATTACCTTTATATCTCAAAATAATTATCAAGCATCAAGTTGATCATAGCATCCAATTCACTTCCTATGATAGTTTTCATTCAAATTACCATGATGTTTAAGACTCTCAAAATAATATAAGTGAAGCATGAGAGACTAGCAATTTCTTCAAAATATAACCACCGCCATGCTCTAAAAGATATAAGTGAAGTACTAGAGCAAACGACAAACTACTCCGAGAGATATAAGTGAAGATCAAAGAGTAGCTAAATAATTATGTAACTACGTGAAGACTCTCCCTCATTAAAGAATTTCAGATCTTGGTATTGTATTCAAGCAGCAAGCAAAACAAAATAAAATTACATTGCAAGGATAGCACAACTCATGTGAAAAAGCAAAAACTTAGGCTCAACCGATACTAACCGATAGTTGTTGAAGAAGAAAGGTGGGATGCCTACCGGGGCACCCCCAAGCTTAGATGCTTGAGACTACTTGAAATATTATCTTGGGGTGCCTTGGGCATCCCCAAGCTTGAACTTTTATGTATCCTTAATTCCTCTCATATCATGGTTTCTCTTCTTTTTATCAAAAGCTTCATTCACAACAAACTCAACAAGAACTCGTGAGATAGGTTAGTATAAACCAATGCAAAACCTTATCATTTTCTACTGTAAAAAATCACTAAAATTATTATTCCACATTGAATACTAAATGCCTCTTCATATTTAATACTCCTATCCTCAAATAGAATCATTAAACAAGCAAACATATGCAAACAATGCAACCATAACAGCGATCTGCCAAAACAGTACAGTCTGTAAAGAATGCAAGAGTATCAATACTTCCCTAACTTAAACAATTATAAGAAAAATACTAAGCTGTAGAAGATTTATAATATCTCACTATGCAAAAAGATTCAACATTATATCACTCTCTGACTTTTCTAGGGAATTTTTGCAACAGCAGTAAACTTTTTGTTTTCAAACAGCAACATGTATACTAGCAAAATAAGCATGGCAAAGGCTATCCTTGACATTTTTTATTGAAACTAAAGATGCAAAACATTATTCTAACTAACAGAAAGCAAAAACTAACAAAATAAAAATGACGCTCCAAGCAAAACACATATCTGAATAAAAATATAGCTCCCAGTAAAGTTACCGATGAACGAAGACGAAAGAGGGGATGCCTTCCGGGGCATCCCCAAGCTTAGGCTCTTGGTTGTCCTTGAATATTACCTTGGGGTGCCTTGGGCATCCCCAAGCTTAGGCTCTTGTCACTCCTTATTCCATAGTCCATCAATCCTTACCCAAAACTTGAAAACTTCAACCACACAAAACTCAAAACAAAAACTCGTAAGCTCCGTTAGTATAAGAAAATAAAATCACCACTTAGGTACTGTAATGAACTAATTCTAAATTCACATGGGTGTAATATCTACTGTATTCTAACTTCTCTATGGTTCATACCCTCCGATACTACTCATAGATTCATCAAAATAAGCAAACAACACATAGAAAACAAAATCTGTCAAAAATAGAACAGTCTGTAGTAATCTGTATCAAACGTATACTTCTGGAATACCAACAATTATTAAATAAATTTCTGGACCTGAGAAATTTGTCTATTAATCATCTGCAAAAATAATCAACCTAAAATCACTCTCCAGTAAAAAATGGCAGCTATTCTCGTGAGCGCTAAAGTTTCTGTTTTTCACAGCAAGATCATATAAACTTCACCCAAGTCTTCCCAAAGGTTCTACTTGGCACTTTATTGAAACAAAACCTATAAAACATGATTACTACAGTAGCATAATCATGTGGACACACAAAAACAGTAAGGGTAAATATTGGGTTGTCTCCCAACAAGCGCTTTTCTTTAATGCCTTTCTAGCTAGGCATGATGATGGCAATGATGCTCACATAAAAGATAAGAATTGAAACATAACGGGAGCATCATGAAGCATATGACTAGCATATTTAAGCCTAACCCACTTCCTATGCATAGGGATTTTGTGAGCAAACAACTTATGGGAACAATAATCAACTAGCATAGGAGGGCACAACAAGCATAACTTGAAGATTTTCAACACATAGAGAGGAAACTTTATATTATTGTAATTCCTACAAGCATATGTTCCTCCCTCATAATAATTTTCAGTAGCATCATGAATGAATTCAACAATATAACCAGCACCTAAAGGATTCTTTTCATGATCTACAAGCATAGAAAATTTACTACTCCCCACATAAGCAAAATTCTTCTCATTCAGAATAGTGAGAGTATCATAAGAGACTTGAACACTAAAAATTGTTTTCACATTAAAAGAGTAATGTTCAGAAAAATGGTAATCATAATCATGACAAGTTTTGTAAATATAATCATCACTACTTTTTATAGCATAAGTTTCATCACAATAATCATCATAAGTAGCAACTTCGTTCTCATCATAATCGATTGAAACCTCTCCCAAGATAGTGGAATCAATAAATAAAGTTGACACTCTTCCAAATCCACTTTCATATTCATCACAATAAAATTCAACATCCTCCAAAATAGTGGGATCACTATTTCCTAAAGTTGACACTCTTCTGAACCCACTTTCATCAATATAATCATCATAGGTAGGAGGCATGCTATCATCATAATAAATTTTCTCATCAAAACTTGGGGGACAAAATATATCATATTCATCAAACATAGCTTCCCCAAGCTTGTGGCTTTGCATATCATTAGCATCATGGATATTCAAGGAATTCATACTAACAACATTGCAATCATGCTCATCATACAAAGATATAGTACCAAACATTATAATGCATTCTTCTTCTAGCACTTGAGCACAATTTTCCCTTCCATCATTCTCACGAAAGATATTAAAAAGATGAAGCGTATGAGACAAACTTAACTCCATTTTTTTGTAGTTTTCTTTTATAAACTAAATTAGTGATAAAACAAGAAACAAAAAGATTTGATTGCAAGATCTAAAGATATACCTTCAAGTGCTAACCTCCCCGGCAACGGCGCCAGAAAGGAGCTTGATGTCTACTACACAACCTTCTTCTTATAGACGTTGTTGGGCCTGCAAGTGCACAGGTTTGTAGGACAATAGCAAATTGCCCTCAAGTGGATGACCTAAGGTTTATCAATCCGTAGGAGGCGTAGGATGAAGATGGTCTCTCTCAAGCAACCCTACAACCAAATAACAAAGAGTCTCTTGTGTCCCCAACACACCCAATACAATGGCAAATTGTATAAGTGCACTAGTTCGGCGAAGAGATGGTGATACAAGTGAAAAATAGATAGTAGATAAAGGTAATTGTAATCTGAAATAATAAAAACAACAAGGTAACGAGCGATAAAAATGAGCGTAAACGGTATTGCAATGATAGGAAACAAGGCCTAGGGTTCATACTTTCACTAGTGCAAGTTCTCTCAATAATAATAATATAGATAGATCATATAACAAGCCCTCAACATGCAACAAAGAGTCACTCCAAAGCCACTAATAGCGGAGAACAAACGTAGAGATTATGGTAGGATACGAAACCACCTCAAAGTTATTCTTTCGGATCGATCTATAAAAGAGTTCGTACTAGAATAACACCTTAAGACACAAATCAACCAAAACCCTAATGTCACCTAGATACTCCATTGTCACCTCAAGTATCCGTGGGCATGATTATACGATATGCATCACACAATCTTAGATTCATCCAACCAACACAAAGTACTTCAAAGAGTTCCCCAAAGTTTCTACCGGAGAGTCAAGAACGTGTGCCAACCCCTATGCATAGGTTCATGAGCGAAACCCGCAAGTTGGTCACCAAAACATACATCAAGAGGCACATGATATCCCATTGTTACCACAGATAAACACGGCAAGACATACATCAAGTGTTCTCATAAAAGACTCAATCCGATAAGATAACTTCAAAGGGGAAACTCAATTCATCACAAGAGAGTGGAGGGGGAGAAACATCATAATATCCAACTACAATAGCAAAGCTCGGGATACATCAAGATCGTGTCATAGAGGGAACACGAGAGAGAACACGAGAGAGAGGGAGATCAAACACATAGCTACTGGTACATACCCTCAGTCTCGAGGGTGAACTACACCCTCCTCGTCATGGAGAGCGCCGGGATGATGAAGATGGCCACCGGTGAAGGATCCCCCCTCCGGCAGGGTGCCGGGAAGGGCTCCCGAGAGGTTTTTGGTGGCTACAGAGGCTTGCGGTGGCGGAACTCCCGATCTATCTTCATATTCGATATTTTTAGGGTACGAGGGAATATATAGGCGAAAGAAGTCGGTCGGGGGGTGCTCGAGGGGTCCACGAGACAGGGGGCCGCGCCCTGTAGGGGGGGCGCCCCCCTATCTCCTGGGCTCCTCGAGGGTCTTCTGACTTGATCTCCAAGCCTCCAGGATGATATTCTTCCAAAAAATCACGATGCCAAAGGTTTCATTCCGTTTGGACTCCGTTTGATATTCCTTTTCTCTTTGAAATACTCAAACAGGCAATAAAACAGCAATATAGGCTGGGCTTCCGGTTAATAGGTTAGTCCCAAAAGTAATATAAAAGTGTATAATAAAGCCCATAATCATTCAAAACAGGTAATATAATAGCATGGAACAATCAAAAATTATAGATACGTTGGAGATGTATCAGCTCCCTTCTCTTGTGATCCCGTGTCATCTAGCCCTACCTTTTCTTCAGAAGAGTCCACCCCATGTGAGTTTTACTCATTGTTTGTGGTTGAGCAAGTCATAAATCATGACAAAACCAAAGAGAGGCTAACTACTAGCAGGAGTTCGGTTGGTGGCACTGGAAGGGGGAGGTTCGCACAGAAACCCTGCATGTGGGATATTCAAGTCTTTGAAGGACCTGCCCCTTCAAAGTTGTGTATTTTACCTTTTTTCATCACAGCACCAATGTGCACCCATCTTAGGACCACATGCAAAAGTAGAGTCTGATTCTGGCACTTCCTTGCACGATTTCGCTAACCCCCCTCTCCGGCGGGCACTGTGTCATCTAACCATAGATTTTGTTCGGGAGAGGCCATAGACGGTGAGGTTGAAGCGTGACACGATAGAGCGGCTCGAAAAGTCACGAGAGCAGCGGAGTGTGAATGCAAGCAATTTGAGCTTATGCTTGCGATTGGGTGAGCAAGAGACACAATAAAAACATCACGCGACACTAGACATGACTGCATATGAGGGCACCATGGAGAGGATTTTTTTTTGGAGGTTACCGGTAGTATCATGTTAACATGATCGTCAACAAATAAGAGATAACCAAAATGAGACCTCCTTAATTGGCAGTGGAAAGGCATAGCAAATGAGGCGTTGAGGAGCGGCTACAATAACGTATTTATCGCAATGTATTAGTAAACTAAGTGCGACGTGCATGTTGTGAATTACAATAAGGTTAGGTCAATATCTATCTACCTAAGAATATTGTTCAATGGCAACGCATGGGTAAACTAGTATTATAAGTACAACAGTAGTGCGATGTTTTGACTCTGGAATCATAAAGAAAATAGTTTACAATGAAATTTAATTGTGAACTGAGTGTAGCTCTGATGGTTAAGTTACTTGTGGTACAACTACCCCAAGAGGGTTCAAGTCCAAAACTTGACATTCATGCTCATAGTTTTTTAACACGCTATAGACGCAAACGCTTATATACGTGCATACACTCACTTTACGAACCGACATATCATCTTAAGATTGGAGAAGTCACCATAAGCGCCTCGTAGTTGATGGGAATGTCCCATCCCACTGAACGCGCATCGTCAGAAATCCTGAAATCAATCTAGTAAAATGCGAGCACCATGACTTGAACCCTAGTAGACCAGAGATATCACTATTCTTCTAGCCATCCAATCACACATTGGTTTGCGATTCTCGCATTTTAAGATGTTATGCAGGCTCAATATCTTAGAGATGCTAATAGGAATGAGTAATGGTGAATATGTGGGGTTGTTTATAGATGATTTATGAGCTGACTAGAAATGATTGACTGAAACTTAATTAAGAGGGATGGGTCCACCCATGATATGAGGGTGGGGCTGGCTAGAAGATGGCACGCTCTTCGCCCCATACAATATGCTGTCTATGTTTAGCTTTTTTTAGATAGCCAATGTTTTTTTCATGGTAATACGTGTTTTATTTATATCATAAAAATTGAAATACAAGTCGACATGAAGAAACTGAAAAGACAACAAAATGACTCTGATCTTTACACCAACGGCCGTCACCTGTCTTAGGCACCACCACAATAGTTGCCGAAGAAGAAGAAATGATGGATCACCTCCTTATCCGAGCTCGACGCGGCTCGATTGCTGATATGCAGCTTTGCGGATCTCCCAGATGGCTCACCAAAAGTGAAGTCATTGTCGTTTAACGAATCAGAACGGGGCAGCACCGTGACATGCCATCGAACTTCAGATCTGGCACCCCGCCACAACCAAGACGGCGAAGGAGAAAACCATACCTTCCATCCATCAACCATGAATCCAACACACGTACTGTCTTTTAGATGTCGTCGATGCAGACCACAATCTGCATCCGCTCCTGCACTACCTCCAAAGCTCAGCGCCATCATTGTAGCAGACACCGCCGCAACGGCAGAGCCCGAGGACACATGTCCACCACAAGGATGCCACCGCCGCAACGGCATCCTCGCTTGAACAGACTGATTCACAAATCTACCAACGACCATAGAGACGATCGCCTCGCCATAGAAGAATCCGGAACTTCTTTATTCAACATCACTGTCGCCGCTGCCGAAGCCAAGATGTCGAATGATCAAAAACCCTAAGCTACTAGGGCCCTATAACCTAAAGCTAAAACATTTTCCTCCATGAGCATACTCATCCCCACACCAAAGGGAACTTCCCCTGATCTTGCCAATCTTGATGATCTATTTAGAGGGAGGAAAAGCAGTGAAAAAAGTTGTGAGGGCAGAAAGCGCGAATTGAAGAGCACCAAATGTTCCTCCCTAGAGATGAGCTTTCCTTTCCAGGGCTTTAACCTTCCAGAGATATTATCCAATAAAGGCTGGCAATCAATCTTCCTAGGGTTTCTGTAACCAAGGGGAAGCCCAAGATACTTGCACGGCAGATAGCCCATCTGACCTGCAAAGACTCAAATCCAAATCATGACAGCTGATTGGGTAAGCCGCATATATATTTACCAAGGTTCACCTTCAAGCCTGAAGCACAAACAACTCCAAAAAACTGCATGAACAATATAATGTGCACAGGCACCATAGTGGCGAGCTGGTATTTATTATAAGCACACAATTGTATGCGGGGTGTTGTTTCCTCTTTAGCTGGAGTCTTGGGACTAATTGAGCAACGATGCTTCCCTGTAACTGCAGTAATTTGTTATGCCTTTTGACTTTGAGTTGATCAGTAATATCCTCTTCTTTTTAAATGCAGCTATGCCCTGGCTATGGAGTTCCAAAAGCGAGTGATTGATTCATGGCGAAACCATGGTCCCAGTGCTGCGGACGAGCTCAGGGAAGCCATTCGTCTCTACGAGCAGATCAAGATAATTAAAGGCCCTAGCATTCCTGTCCCCTGGTGATCAAGCAATCGCCTTGCCTGAACCTCAGGAACAGGAAGTTGATTCTGATCCGGCCAAAGTTGCACAACAGTAATTAGGAACTTTGCATCGTGTACCACTTTCTTTCCTCTATTTTGATGCCACGATGCAGTAGAAGAAATCTTGAATGTAAATGTAGCACAGGAGGTAGTCTTCTGTACCATCTAGTAGAAGATTTTACAGTCTATCAACGTAACCCAGACTTTATTTAGCCATGATGAAGAAAGGAACTTTATTCAACTATTCGGTTAAGAGTTTTTCCATGCTATATCCAGTACTCCCTCTGTCCCATAATGTAAGACGCTTTTTGATACTAGTGTAGTGTCGAAAAACGTCTTACATTATGGGACGGAGGAAGTATAAAATATGAAAATATCCGAGTCCAAGAAATCAACGTTTGGTGGAAAGTCATTTTGTCACAAACGAAATTAAGGTCCTGGCATCTGTAATTTCTTGAAAGGTCGTGTGTAGTAGGTAGGTTCCGACGAAGGAGATATCACCGTGCCGCCAGGGTCATGGCGCATGTCCTTCTCGCCGATCTCGACTGCAAATTAACAGCTCGACCTTTCATTTGTCCACGTCCGTAGCCGTGTACCTCATAAGCAACGTTAATTAACACGTGTAATTCACTTAGATCACACATATAGCACAGGGGAGTTCATCATATATGTGTCACCGGACTACCAAAATTTGCCATCTTCTATTTAACCAACGCAATTATTACTCGGTTTTCATTGTTTTTATTGGTTTTCTTCAACTTTTTTTTTTGCTTCTTTTTCATTTTTTATTGGTTTCATTTATTTCCTTATCATTTTTCATCAATTATTTCTTTGTTCAACACATACCTACTTTTGTATATTTTTAGAGTACACGTGCAATATTTTATTTTGTTTTTTGCGAAAAGATCAAATCTATTATAAAAGTTCAGCGAAAGTATAAAGCATCTCAAACATAATAAAAAACCACATAGAGATTCCGAGAACAACGAAGGACCACTACAGCCGCCAGTACAAATTGTTGGCGTGCTGTTGTCGTCACTCCTCTACCAGAGCCAGCTTGACCTTGTTGATGACAGACGGGAAGTCTTTGTGCACGTGCTCCTAAGGACCAACGCCCCAGAGCCACAGTTGTCGCCATTGAACTCTTATATAGATCTGAAGTACTTGACACCAAATCTCATCACATGACGAGAAAGCATAACTTTATCACCCCAAGGAGATGGCATGAATCTATGCCGGAGCTCCGTCAACTACGTCCAAACGGATGAATTTGAGGAAGATCAGAGTCCGGAAGACAAACTTAAAGAAGCAACGTCGTCATCTGTCTAAGCGCCGCACCTGCGGGGAGTAAAGCCTACTAACCGGAGAGAAGACACCGGGATTACCCTCCCCGTGCTCGCCGATGAATTCTAGAGGGAAGAGTTTGTCCTAGCCGCCTAAGCTTACGGAGGAAAATGAGAGGAGAGTTTTTAGCAAAGAAGCGATTTTTTTCATACACTGATACACATTGAACATTTTTTTTCTTAAATACATAGTTGAATACTTTTTTTACTATATGCTAAATATTTTTTCAAATGGAAACACTAAAAATTTGAAGTCGGATTTTTAGGCATGACAAATCTGATGTTTTTCATGGCATTTTATATTGGCGCTGTGATCGCAAATTTAGTTCCTAATGCGGAAATTTTCTGACAAAAAATAAAGTGAAGTGGATTTGCTATGCTCGCCAACTAAACTTGCCATCCTCTGAGAGCATAATTTCCATGAAAAATGCTCGATTTGACATGGTAAAAAATCTGACGCTAGATTTGTAGTAAAGTCTTCTCAAATAAATCATGAACATATTTTTAATGGGAATAGGGATTTTTTCACACGCAATGTACAGTTTTCATGTACATAAATAACATTTTAATACACGTTCATACATGCTATACAATTTTCATATACATAATTAGTTTTTTTAATTAGTTTTTTCATTTCTACATTTTTAACATACATCAAGAACATTTTTATACATGTTTAATATTCTTAATACATGACTAGCATTTTTAAAACAATGATTAACATTTCTTTCAAATACATGTTTCATGTCCACTTTTTTCATAAACACCGTTGATTTTTCATATACATCTAAAACATTTATTTGATATATATTTAACATTTTATAAATATTTATTAACATTTTTATAGCGTCATTTTTGCAGTGTCACATACATTTTTTGAAAACTTGTGAACATTTTTCAAATATCACAGACAATTTTTTTATGCTATCGACATTTTTTTGTATTGTGCTAACAATGTTTTATATTGCGTTATCACTCCAACGGGCTGACCCAAACGGATGGCGCATTTGTCCGTTTTTTGTTCGTTTGGGTCGGCCGCCCGCCCGGTGTACACCCATTTTTTCATTTGGGTCGGCAGCGCGCCCAACGCGCCGACCCATTTCATGTTCGCACTCAATTTTTTGAAAAAAAAAGGTCCGCGGCCGATCATGCCATCGGCCATGTCTCATGCCGGCACAATGCCAGCGCCGGCATACAATGTCGACTTTAGAAAATATCATCACAGTCATGCTGGCGCACTCTCCAGTCGGCCGGCACACATGCCAGCACACAAAAAATGGGTTGGGACTTGAGTTCGACCACGCCATCGCGGCTCCCGTGGTCATGCCAGCACACCTGCCGTCATGCAAAAAAGATGGCGCTCGCCGCGATAGATCACTCTTCGTCGAAGTTGAGCATCTCGGCCTGCATCTTTGCTACCTCTTAAGCATGCGTTGGTTTTCCCTTAAAGAGGAAAAGGTGATGCAGCAAAGTAGCGTAAGTATTTCCCTCAGTTTTTGAGAACCAAGGTATCAATCCAGTAAGAGGCTCCTCCCAAGTCCCACGCGCATACACAAATAAACAAGAACCTCGCAACCAACACGATAAAGGGGTTGTCAATCCCTTCACGGTAACTTGCAAAAATGAGATCTGATAGAGATAATAAAATAAGATAAATATTTTTGGTATTTTTATGATATAGATCAGAAAATAAAAGATGCAAATAAAAGTAGATGGAAAACTTATATGATAAAAGATAAATCCGGGGGCCATAGGTTTCACTAGTGGTTTCTCTCAAGATAGCATAATTATTACGGTGGGTGAACAAATTACTGTCGAGCAATTAATCGAAAAGTTTATAGTTATAAGAATATATAGGCATGATCATGTATATAGGTATCACGTCCTCAACAAGTAGATCAAAATGATTCTGCATCTACTACCATTACTCCACACATCGACCGACTCCTGCCTGCATCTAGAGTATTAAGTTCATAAGAACAGAGTAACACATTAAGCAAGATGACATGATATAGAGGGATAAACTCAAGCAATATGATATAAACCCCATCTTTTTATCCTCGATGGCAACAATACAATACGTGCCTTGCTGCCCCTGCTGTCACTGGGAAAGAACACCGCAAGATTGAACCCAAAGATAAGCACTTCTCCCATTGCAAGAAAGATCAATCTAGTAGGCCAAACCAAACTAATAATTCGAAGAGACTTGCAAAGATAACCAATCATACATAAAAAAATTCAGAGGAGATTCAAATATTTCTCATAGATAAACTTGATCATAAACCCACAATTCATCGGATCTCGACAAACACACCACAAAAAGAGTTACATCGAATGGATCTCCGAGAAGAGGAAGGAGAACTTTGTATTGAGAATCAAAGAGAGAGAAAAAGTCATCTAGCTAATAACTATGGACCCGAAGGTCTGTGGTAAACTACTCACAACTCATCGGAGAGGCCTTGGAGATGATGTAGAGGCCATCCATGGTCGATTCCCCCTCCGGCGAAGCATCGGCGAAGGCTCCAAGATGGGATCTCGCGGATACAGAAGGTTGCAGCAGTGGAATTAGGTTTTCGTGGTGCACCTGGATGGTTTCGGGGTACGTAGATATATATAGGAGGAAGAAGTAGGTCGGTGGATGCTCGAGGGACCCACGAGGGTGCGGGCGCGCCCACCCCCTTAGGGCACACCGGGCACCTTCGTGGCTGCCTCGTTCGTTGCTTGACTTCCACTCCAAGTCTCCTAGTTTGCATTTGTTCCAAAAAGATCGCTCCCAAAGTTTTCATCCCGTTTGAACTCCGTTTAATATTCCTTTTCTTTGAAACACTTAAATAGGCCAAAAAACAGCAATTTGAGCTGGGCCTCCGGTTAGTAGGTTAGTCCCAAAAATGATATAAAAGTGTAAAGTAAAGCTCATAAACATCCAAAACAGGTAATATAATAGCATGGAACAATCAAAAATTATAAATACGTTGGAGACGTATCAAGCATCCCCAAGCTTAATTCCTGCTCGTCCTCGAGTAGGTAAATGATAAAAACAGAATTTTTGATGTGGAATACTACCTAGCATATTTCTCAATGTAATTTTTCTTTGTTGTGGCATGAATGTTCAGATCCAAATGATTCAAAATAAAAGTTCATATTGACATGATAAACAATAATACTTCAAGCATACTAACAAAGTAATCATGTCTTCTCAAAATATCATGGCTGAAGAAAGCTATCCCTACAAAATCATATAGTTTGGCTATGTTCTATCTTCATAACACAAAGTATTTAATCATGCACAACCCCGATGACAAGCCAAGCAATTGTTTCATACTTTAGTATTCTCAAACCTTTCAACTTTCACGCAATACATGAGCGTGAGCCATGGACAATAGCACTATATGTGGAATAGAATGATGGTTGTGGAGAAGACAAAAAAGATAAGAAGATATTCTCACATCAACTAGGTGTATCAACGGGCTATGGAGATGCCCATTAATAGATATCAATGTGAGTGAGTAGGGATTGCCATACAACGGATGCACTAGAGCTATAAATGTATGAAAGCTCAACAAAAGAAACTAAGGGGTGTGCATCCAACTTTCTTGCTCACGAAGACCTAGGGCGTTTTGAGGAAGCCCATCATTGGAATATACAAGCCAAGTTCTATAATGAAAATTCCCACTAGTATATGAAAGTGACAACATAGGAGACTCTCTATTATGAAGATCATGGTGCTACTTTGAAGCACAAGTGTGGTAAAAGGATAGTAGCATTGTCCCTTCTTTCTTTTCTCTCATTTTTTTATTTTATTTGGCCTTTTCTTTGTAAAGTCCGAAGTCTCATCCCGACTTGTGGATGACTCATAGTCTCCATCATCATTTCCTCACTTGGGACAATGCTCTAATAATGAAAATCATCACACTTTTATTTACTTATAACTCAAGATTACAACTCGATACTTAGAACAAGATATGACTCTATATGAATGCCTCCGGCGGTGTACCGGGATATGCAATGAACCAAGAGTGACATGTATGGAAATCATGAGGGTGGCCTTGCCACAAATACGATGTCAACTACATGATCATGCAAGAGCAATATCACAATGATGATGCATGTCATAATAAACGAAACAGTGGAAAGTTGCATGGCAATATATCTCGGAATGGCTATGGAAATGCCATAATAGGTAGGTATGGTGGCTGTTTTGAGGAAGGTATATGGTGGGTGTATGGTACCGGCGAAAGTTGCGCGACACAAGAGAGGCTAGCAATGGTGAAAGGGAGAGAGTGCGTATAATCCATTGACTCAACATTAGTCATAAAGAACTCATATACTTATTGCAAAAAATCTATAAGTCATCAAAAACCAAGCACTGCGTGCATGATCCTAGGGGGATAGATTGGTAGGAAAAGACCATCGCTCGTCCCCGACCGCCACTCATAAGGAAGACAATCAATAAATAAATCATGCTCCAACTTCATCACAAAGCGGTTCACCATACGTGCATGCTACGGGAATCACAAACTTCAACCCAAGTATTCCTTAAATTCATAATTACCCCACTAGCATGACTCTAATATCACCATCCTCATATCTCAAAACAATTATCAAGCATCAAATTGATCATAGCATCCAATTCACTTTCTATGATAATTTTTATTATACCCAACTTGGATGCTCATCATTCTAGGACCAATTTTATAACCATAGCAAATACCATGCTGTTCTAAAAGACTCTCAAAATAATATAAGTGAAGCATGAGAGATCAATGATTTATATATGTATAAAATCACCACCATGCTCTAAAAAGATATAAGTGAAGCACTAGAGCAAAACTGAATAGCTCAAAAGATATAAGTGAAGCACATAGAGTATTCTACTAAATTCTAAATCATGTGGGTTTCTCCCAAAAGGTGTGTACAGCAAGGATGATTGTGGTAATCTAAAAAGAAAAGACTCATATCATACAAGACGCTCCAAGCAAAACACATATCATGTGACGAATAAAAATATAGCTCCTAGTAAAGTTACCGATAGACGAAGACGAAAGAGGAGATGCCTTCCGGGGCATCCCCAATCTTAGGCTTTTGGTTATCCTTGAATATCTTGGGGTGCCATGGGCATCCCCAAGCTTCGGTTCTTGCCACTCCTTATTCCATAGTCCATCAAATCTTTACCCAAAACTTGAAAACTTTACAACACAAAACTCAACGGGAAATCTCATAAGCTTCGTTAGTGCAAGAAAGAAAAACCACCACTTAAGGTATTGTAATGAACTCATTCTTTATTTATATTAGTGTTAAACCTACTGTATTCCAACTTCTCTATGGTTCATACCCCCCGATACTAGCCATAGATTCATCAAAATAAGCAAACAACACACTAAAAACAGAATCTGTCAAAAACAGAACAGTCTGTAGCAATCTGTAACTTTCGAATACTTCTGGAACTCCAAAATTCCTACCAAAATAGGAAGTCCTAGGAAATTTCTCTATTGAACTACGGCAAAAAGAATCAACGCAAAATCACGTTTCTGTGATTTATTGATTTTTTTCTCGTGAGTGCAAAGTTTCTGTTTTTCAGCAGAATCAATTTAACTTTCACCCAAGATTATCCTATAAGTTCTACTTGGCACAAACACTAACTAAAACATAAAACCACATCTTACCAGAGGCTAGATGAAATATTTATTACTAAACATAAGCAAAAAGCAAGGAAAAAAAATAAAATTGAATTGCCTCCCAACTAAGTTTTTTCTCACATTCTAATTATAACATTTTAGTGTCTAGCAAAGTTTGAAGTTCATATGCTGTTTAGTTTTCAAGAAAAAAAAGAGAAAATCTGATATACAAAGTTAGTTGTCTAGTACGGATCTCAAAGCAATGTTGGAGGG
>NC_057810.1:712130580-712134816 GCF_018294505.1 Triticum aestivum | reverse complement strand
GGTCATCTACATCGCCTTCGGGAGCATGCTGATCGCCGCCAGTGCCCTTCCCTCCGTTGGCGATGCTGGTGGTGGCGGCCATGGAGATGGGCGTCATCGCCACGGCCGCCGAAGGCAATTCATCTGCGGGCGTGCCAATAAAAGTCATCATAGCCATCATGTGTGCGCTTGCATTCGAGTACATCCTTCTAGGTAGGACGGTGGCGTGAACGAGATTCCGGCTGGTTCCGGCTGTAATGTGTGGTTTGGTGTCGGACGAGATTCCGGCTGATGTTAAACCTTAATAAAAATAAATAAAGACTACTCGAGGGAGGGAGAGAAATGAGCCACTTGGTTTAGCTGATGTTTTTTTTGTTTGAGCCATAGAAAATAGCGTATAACTTCAACAGTTTCCCATGAACGTCTTGTACATGAATATCAAGATTGGCATGCAGGTATCTGGCGTTTACGTTCTGGTGAACGAGATGCACAAGTGGCTTGTTCGTTTGCTTTAGTTAATTAGTACCTTTCAACTGATCTTGCTTGCTTGTATTATGTATGTGTTGATATTTTCACTGTTTCCTTTTGATTGTGTTCCATGTAGTACTATCAAGTTGGGAGTCAGATTTCTGCATATGTCCCATTTTGTGTGTTTGTTCTTGGTGAATGTCTATCTGGTTCTGACTTAAAATTTTCATTTTTTTTTTGCTTTGTTGAGATTCACGCGAGTCTTTATGTCGCTCATTCCTTGCAAATTGCCATCGAAATGAGCAGGGATTCGCCGCATGATTCGATAACCGTATTTATTTTAAGATTTACAAATTTTCCTGGTGAGGCACATTCATGGTGTGTGTGCTCCCTCGGTCCCTCCCTCACTCCGTGTGCAGCCCTTTCACCTCGTTCGAGCACTAGTTAGCTGGATCTTAAAGGACATTCTTGACTGGAGGCGAGTGGGTGCGGGTGTAGGTGGTCTAGATAGGTTTGTGAGACATTAATCTATGTGTATTGGTTGGAGTGGGAGTTCCGTTGGTTGATGTTCGCATCGACTAGCGGATTCTTGTAATTATTTTACTTTCTTTTATAAAAATATGGTACGCCATTGGCGTACTCTCGAAAAAAAAACCTCGTTCGAGCACCAGGTGAGACAACACCTTGTGGTTATCTGCGAGCACATTTTTTTGCGTGGGTGTGGGGCTTTTCAGATCTCTGCATTTTTAGACTGCTCTGGCATGCGGTGTCCTTCTCCGCTTCCTTCTTCTTTCCTTGATGTTGCAGCTTGACCCGCGATGGAAGCAGGGGGCGATGGACCACTTCAGCAGAAGCAATGTATCCTGCTGCAGCGCCGCCTCCGCCATCTCTCTGCCGCCGCCCGCGGCCTCACAACGATAGCCTGCCTGATTAGCATAGCCTCCAATCGCCGCCAGTGTCCTTCCCTCCGTTGGCGGCCCGGCCACGGTGCTGGTGGTGGCGGCCATGGAGATGGGCGTCATCGCCACGGCCGCCGAAGGCGATTCATCTGCGGGCGTGGCAGTAAAAGTCATCATAGCCATCATGGGTGCGCTTGCATTCGAGTACATCCTTCTCGATAGGACGGCGGCGTGAACGAGATTCCGGCTGATTCCAGGTGTAATGTGTGGTTTGGTGTCGGACGAGATTCCGGCTGATGTTAAACCTTAATAAAAATAAATAAAGACTAGTCGAGGGAGGGAGAAAAATGAGCCACTTGGTTTAGCTAATGTTTTTTGTTTGAGCCATAGAAAATGGTGATATATAACTTCAACAGTTTCCCATGAACGTCTTGTACATGAATATCAAGATTGGCATGCAGGTATCCGCCGTTTACTTTCTGGTGAACGAGATGCACAAGTGGCTTGTTCGTTTGCTTTAGTTAATTAGTACCTTTCAACTGATCTTGCTTGCTTGTATTATGTATGTATGTGTTGATATTTTCACTGTTTTCTCTTGATTGTGTTCCATGTAGTGCTCCCTCCGTCGGGAAATACTTGTCGGAGAAATGAATGAAAATGAGTGTATCTAGGACTAAATTGCGTCTAGATACATCCATTCATCCGACAAATATTTTCGGACGGAGGGAGTATCAAGTTGGGAGTCAGATTTCTGCATATATATGTCCCATGTTGTGTGTTTGTTCTTGATGAATGTCTATCTGGTTCTGATTGAAAATTTTCAATTTTTTTGCTTTGTTGAGATTAACGCGAGTCTTTATGTCGCTCATTCCTTGCAAAAGAAGAAAAACAGTTCAGCTCTTGCCATCGAAATGCGCAGCGATTCGCCGCATGCATCGATAAACGTATTTATTTTAAGATTTACAAATTTTCTCACAAGAGCAAAACACATTTTATTAATTGGTGTAGCAAAACACAACCGTTTGACATCATATGACTGACCGGCTCTTTAGCTCTTCAAGGTTACTCGACGTGACCATGGAATCAAATGACCACAATTTCAGGTTGAGTGTCCTGTAGCCAATTTTGCAATCGTACTCTCTTTTTTATGACATAAATGGTGCTTTGCATACTGTCAATTACTAGCCCCCAGTGGTGCACCTGAAAATAGCCTTGGATCTTAAACTGGTTGGACAAAGCACATGCTGCTGAAATTACGAGTTATGGAGCTGCATGTGTTGATATAGAAAGAAAACTGATTGCTGTTCTGGTACACTAGCTGTAGTTTATATATGGGATGACATACCAGAGCAAGTGATAGCTGCATACATAAAAATGGAATAGTTCATGCCATAAAAATTCTTCTATTTACTGTGGGTGAATTATCTATTCAGATGTTGCACAAAGAAATGACGTCTGAAAACCAGGAATATGTTACACAAACCCTTGTGACAAATCATCTAAACCGCGCGCTCTTTGAAAAAATGAGCCTCCAGCCGGCACAAGATTATCTTCCATGACAAATCATCGTCGAAAGCACCGTGTTCCAATCAACTTAAAGAATAGCTTCCATTACACAATTGGAAATTGGTTTGATCATTTTTGTCAATCATTCGTGTCCATGTCAGTAAAAATAGTTTCCAACAGAACTGAAGTATATTTAAACCTAGCAAAAAACTGTAGCACTTAAATTTGCTTCAGACGAAATGGAAATTTGCCTAAAAAAAAGGAGATAATCTGCTTCCACCTGTGCACACTAGAAAAATTAGCCTCCTTGTGGCACAAGATTGCTCGACCTCTTGTGATGGTAAACGGTGAAAGCACCACTAGCACTGCTAGGAATGACCCGGTGTTCCAATCAACTCGAATACTAGCTTCCATGACAACTGGAAATTTGTTTGATTATTTGATCATTTGTATCTGGTGGGGAGAATTCTGCGTCTAATTTCTGCTTATGTCACATTTCTGTGTTTGTTCTTGATGAAATTGTATGTGGGCTGTTCTACTAATGAATGAATGTTGAATTGTTTTGTTTTCATTGAGATTAACATAATGCAAGGACGAGTTTGCTGATTAACATAATGTCACTTATTCCGCGGATAAGAAGGCTGCTAGTTTTGTTCTTGCGATCCAGTACGGAAAGGTAAAATCAAAGCCAAATCAAAACTAGCAGGGATTTGCCATATGCATCAATACCCTAATTTACTTTGACTTTTAAGAGACACAATCATTCTTAAAAGTGGTGCACCGAAGTGAAACACATTTTATTGATTGGTGTAGCAATCCCAAGTGCTTGACATCGTACCATCCCATGATGGACCGGCTCTTCAAATCTTTATTACTTATTTGAAGATGCACAAGCTCTTCAAATCTTTATTAGTTATTTGAAGATGCACAAGCTCTTCAAATCTTTGTTAGTTGGCGTGTCCATGGCCACCCCACCTCTTTTCGCACTCATTGTTACAAGCCAGAACTTCAGCTGGATCTACAAAACAACAATGCAGGCACAAGTCATCAGAACAACAGAGCAGATGATCCTTCTTTCCTTTGCGTCAACAGAAAAATGGAACGAGCACATGTTCCGTCAGTGTCCATCCATCAGAACTCATCCTCAAAAGGAGCAAATGCAGTGTCTTCTTACCGACAGGGGTCGTTGACAGGCCGCAGACGGGGTCCATGCTGCAGGCGATCATGCAGGTGCCAAGCTTGTCGTCGCCGTTGGCACCGCCGCAGCCGCCGGCGCACTCGACCTTGCAGACCCGCGGCCAGGTGATGTCCTTGCACCCGGCGTAGCACTGCCGGTAGCACTCGCAGACGGCGTCGGAGAGCTGCTGCTGGGATGGCTTTGCCA
>NC_057810.1:712127944-712130169 GCF_018294505.1 Triticum aestivum | reverse complement strand
CCCTTCCATCGATCTCCTCCTTCCTCGTACAAGCTATGACAAGAGAAGAGAAGAGAAGTGATGTGGTGAGTGGTGGCCTTGTTAGTATGTGTGCAGTCTTACAGAGTGTGGACTCCTCTTATATACCAATATTTCAGTATTTTATCCAGCAAATCAAATGGACAAACTTTTTACTTGGAGTGTCCTGAACGGTATTCATTTTCTCAGCGAAGTGGGGAATAACATTGGATCATAAACGGGTTAGACAAGTGCATGCCTCTCATCTTTCTTTTCCCCAGACAAAACCTTTTCTGAAGATGCCTGTGCTGATGTAGAAACAAAACAGAATGCAGTTTCCATACAATGTTGTTTATATGGATGACACACATACCAATGAATGTTTGTGTATATATGTTTTTTCTTTTTTGAAAACTTCCTATCTATTCATTGTCAAGGTAGTACAAAGAACATCCAGGTCCATAGACCACCTAACGATGACTACAAAACACTGAAGCGAGCCAAAGGTATGCCGCCATCATTGCCCCTCCCTTATCGGAGCCGGGGAAACATTGTTGTAGTAGACAGTTGAAAAGTCGTCGTGCTAAATACCCCATAGGACCAACGCACCAAAACAACAACCGCTGCCGATGAAGAGAAGCGTAGATCGAAAGGATCCAACTTGCAGACACATGCATTAACAAACGAAGACCGGACTCAAGCGGATCCCACGAGATCCAATGGAGACACAACTCCACATGCCTTCCAATGACGCTAGAAGCATCATCGGGACAGGAGCTACGTGAGGAGAATCTTATTCCATCTCCAAGAAGCTGTCGCCGCCTCGTCTTTTTGAACATGGCCAAACCATTAGAAAACTCCAAAACACTTAAAACGGAGCTCTCCCGCTGGCAAGAGCTAGGATCCACCACGCCTCCATGGTCCAATGCGACAATGCCGGCAAGAGGCAGGAAAACCCTAGTGGAGCGCCTTGGTCGGGGGAGGCAGGAATTCAATTTCCCTTGTTGCCATTTCGCGCTGACAACGGCAGTAGTTGAATCGTCGGTCAGGGAAAAGACTTGCTCAAAAAATAACATAGAATAAAGAGCATTGTGTACATATGCTTAATCACTTGTTGTATAGTAGTAGTAAGGGCACATGAAGAGGATTTGGACCATTTGGGTGCTCCACCCCCGATATGAGTATTAACTTCAAAATAGAAACCAAAAAAAAAATAAAAAATAAACTACAATTTGGGGATGTCAAATCCGGGTGCCCAATCTACTCCCGTGTGATGTTTCACGAAAAAAATATCAGGAAATGTATTCACAGTAAAAATACAAAAGAAATCATATGTGTAGAAAAAACTGTTTGTTAGGTGGATTGCAGGTCAGACTGTATTTTCTTCGCCACAGATAGCTTTCTGGTATTTGTTTTCACAAAACTTCACAAGAGAGTGGATTGCGCACCCAAGTTTGATATCCCCAAAATCCTGTTTATTTTCTTAAGGGTAAATTGCTACTTTGGGTGCCTGCGTATGTGAAGTATCTGCCTGGAAAGACATCTCCTATGAATGGAATTCGCAACTTTTTTTTAACTTTTAACAAAATTTGTATATACTAAGTAGAAATGCTACTTTTCTTCTTTGTCTTTCAGATACGATTAATGCTTCGGCGAGTTGGCTAATGTTCGATTTTGAATTCTTTGATGACTCCATTTTAAAAAGCGCTGAGTTGGACGTACAGATGATGGTATCGCGGTCCATTAAAAATTTTACATATAGTGCGGGGACATGATGTGTCGCTTCTCTCAACATGCTCATGGATGCTGTGAATGAATATCGCACGGTAGGATTTTCTCTTTTAGTTGGTTTGGTACGTATGTGAAACTGCTTGTAGGTTGTAAATGTTTTTTTCTTATTGAAACCTACAAATCTACTGTATTATTTAGGAAAAAAAAACTATTCCCTGCTAATAGCGAGGAATATGGAGTCACTACTACGCCACTGGTAACGTGTAAGCCGAGCACTAGATCCGTGAATCTCGGCTTACAATATTGCATTACCTTTTCTCAAAATGTTGATATGTGTAAGTCGAACGCCTTGTGTTCTTTTTTTCCTCATCCACTCCTTGTTGCACAAAATATGTTTCCTTTTCCTTTTCATTTGTGTTCCTTTATTACATTTTATTCTTGCTCATCTCTTTCTCACACCCATTCACTCCCGTCAATTTTTCGTTATCCTTTCGATC
>NC_057810.1:712113177-712127502 GCF_018294505.1 Triticum aestivum | reverse complement strand
TGCCACTTTAAAGTTGTGGTATTGTCTTTACATACTATGCACACTACCCTAGTGCACCCATATATTAGGACGCCATGCAAAAGGAGAAGTGTTTCCAATCCTTACTCGTGTGATTTGATGCATGCCCTGTCCCGAGGGCCCCATGTTGTCTAGCTCCAACTTTTCTTCGGAAGGGGCCACCCCATCTGAGTTTTACTCCTTATTTGTGTGTGAGTAGGTCATAGGATCATGGCAAACCCAAAGATAGGCCAACTCTTAGTAGGAGACTAGGAGTTGTGCCGGCGAAACCAGCTTAACTCCTTGTTTAGGTTTGAGTAGGTCACAGGATCATGGAAAACCCAAAGAGAGGTCAACTCCTAGTAGGAGTTGGGTCGGCGTTCCTGGAAGGGGGCGCACTGAAGCCGGAAATCTCCGCAGGATGTTCCAGTTTGTGAATGAGGTGCCCCATCAAAGTTCGGCATTGAACCTTTCCTCATCACACCACCTTGTGCGCCCATGTTAGGATTAAATGCAACAGGGAATGGTTACGATGTCTCTCGCGTGATCTTGCGCGCTCCCTTCTCTTGCGATCCCGCGTCATCTAGCCCTACCTTTTCTTCAGAAGAGTCCACCACATGTGAGTTTTACTCATTGTTTGTGGTTGAGCAAGTCATAAATCATGACAAAACCAAAGAGAGGCTAACTACTAGCAGGAGTTCGATTGGTGGCACTGGAAGGGGGAGGTTCGCACAGAAACCCTGCATGTGGGATATTTCAGTCTTTGAAGGACATGCCCCTTCAAAGTTGTGTATTTTACCTTTTTTTTCATCACAGCACCAATGTGCACCCATCTTAGGACCACATGCAAAAGTAGAGTCTGATTCTGGCACTTCCTTGCACGATTTCGCTAACCCCCCCTCTCCGGCGGGCACTGTGTCATCTGACCATAGACTTTCTTCGGGAGGGGCCATAGACGGTGAGCTTGAAGCGTGACACGATAGAGCGGCTCAAAAAGGCACGAGAGCAGCGGAGTGTGAATGCAAGCAGTTTGAGCTTATGCTTGCGATTCGGTGACCAAGAGACACAATAAAAACATCACGCGACACTAGACATGACTGCATAGGAGGGCACCATGGAGAGGATTTTTTTTGGAGGTTACCAGTAGTATCATGTTAACATGATCGTCAACAAATAAGAGATAACCGAAATGAGACCTCCTTAATTGGCAGTGGAAAGGCATAGCAAATGAGGCATTGAGGAGCGGCTACAAAAATGTATTTATCGCAATGTATCAGTAAACTAAGTGCGACGTGCATGTTGTGAATTACAATAAGGTTAGGTCAATATCTATCTACCTAAGAATATTGTTCAATGGCAACGCATGGGTAAACTAGTATTATAAGTACAACAGTAGTGCGATGTTTTTACTCTGGGATCATAAAGAAAATAGTTTACAATGAAATTTAATTGTGAACAGAGTGTAGCTCTGATGGTTAAGTTCCTTGTGGTACAACTACCCCAAGAGGGTTCAAGTCCAAAACTTGACATTCATGTTCATAGTTTTTTAACACGCTATAGACGCAAACGCTCATATACGTGCATACACTCACTCTACGAACCGACATATCATCTTAAGATTGGAGAAGTCACCATAAGCACCTCGTAGTTGATGGGAATGTCCCCTCCCACTGAACGTGCATCGTCAGAAATCCTAAAATCAATCTAGTAAAATGCGAGCACCATGACTTGAACCCTGGTAGACCAGAGATATCACTATTCTTCTAACCATCCAACCACACATTGGTTTGCAATTCTCGCATTTTAAGATGTTATGCAGGCTCAATATCTTAGAGATGCTAATAGGAATGCGTAATGGTAAATATGTGGGGTTGTTTATAGATGATTTATGAGCTGATTAGAAATGATTGACTGAGACTTAATTAAGAGGGATGGGTCCACCCGTGATATGAGGGTGGGGCTGGCTAGAAGATGGCACGCTCTTCGCCCCATACAATATGCTGTCTAGGGATGGCAATGGGTACCCATTACCCGCGTACCCTGCGGGTAAAATCCCTATTAGGGCAAGGGTATGGGTTAAAAAAGTACCCATGGGTATATAAATAGAAAAATTTCATACCCATCGGCTATAGTGGGTATGGGTATGGTTTAGTATAACCCATATCCATGCACCCATGTACACGCATATATTCTAACAAATAGACTTTATATATTATTATCCACATATTAAACATATTATCTATACATAAATCCAACAACCCTAACAAGACCTCATCATGCATTCACGTTAGGCCACCGCACCACAATAGCTAGCCCACGAACGAGCATGCGCTGATGTCATGATTTGTTGTTGTTTATCAATTATTGTTATAAGTTGTTGTTTATGACTGTGTAATGCTCAAATTGGTGTGTTGCAAATCTGGGTAATTTTACCCGCGGGTACCCACTTACCCTGATGGGTGACGGGTATGGGAAAAAATTGCACCCATCAATGGGTATGGGTACGGGTGATGGGTAAGATTTGGGATGATGGGTAAGGGTATGGGATGGCTCCACCCGTATCCAAACCCTACGGGTGCCATCCCTAATGTTGTCTATGTTTAGCCTTTTTTAGATAGCCAATGTTTTTTTCATGGTAACACGTGTCTTACTTACATCATAAAAATTGAAATACAAGTCAACATGAAGAAACTGAGAAGACAACAAAATGACTCTGAGCTTTACACCAGCGGCCCTCATCTGTCTTAGGCACCACCACAATAGTTGCCGAAGAAAAAAAAATGATGGATCACCTCCTTACCCGAGCTCGACGCGGTTCGATTGCTGATATGCAGCTTTGCGGACCTCCAAGACGGCTCACCAAAAATGAAGTCATTATCGTTTAATGAATCAGAACGGGGCAGCACCGTGACATGCCATCGAACTTCATATCTGGCACCCCGCCACAACCAAGACGGCGAAGGAGAAAACCATACCTTCCATCCATCAACCATGAATCCAACACACGTACCGTCTTTTAGATGTCATCGATGCAGACCACAATCTGCATCCGCTCCTGCACTATCTCCAAAGCTCAGCGCCATCATTGTAGCAGACACCGCCGCAACGGCAAAGCCTGAGGACACATGTCCACCACAAGGATGCCACCGCCGCAACGGCATCATCGCTTGAACAGACTGATTCCCAAATCCACCAACGACCATAGAGACGATCGCCTCGCCATAGAAGAATCCGGAACTTCTTTATTCAACATCACTGTCGCCGCTACCGTAGCCAAGATGTCGAATGATCAAAAACCCTAAGCTACTAGGGCCCTATAACCTAAAGCTAAAACATTTTCCTCCATGAGCATACTCATCCCCACACCAAAGGGAACTTCCCCTGATCTTGCCAATCTTGATGATCTATTTAGAGGGAGGAAAAGCAGTGAAAAAAGTGGTGAGGGCAGAAAGCGCGAATTGAAGAGCACCAAATGTTCCTCCCTAGAGATGAGCTTTCCTTTCCAGGGCTTTAACCTGCCTTCCAGAGATATTATTATCCAATAAAGAAGGCTGGCAATCAATCTTCCTAGGGTTTCTGTAACCAAGGGGAAGCCCAAGATACTTGCACGGCAGATAGCCCATCTGACCTGCAAAGACTCAAATCCAAACCATGACAGCTGATTGGGTAAGCCGCATATATATTTACCAAGGTTCACCTTCAAGCCTGAAGCACAAACAACTCCAAAAAACTGCATGAACAATGTGCACAGGCACCATAGTGGCCAGCTGGTATTATAAGCACACAATTGTATGCGGGGTGTTGTTTCCTCTTTAGCTGGAGTCTTGGGACTAATTGAGCAACGATGCTTCCCGTTATGTCTTTTGTTATGTCTTTTGACTTTGACTGCAGTAATTTGTTATGTCTTTTGACTTTGAGTTGATCAGTAATATCCTCTTCTTTTTAAATGCAGCTATGCCCTGGCTATGGAGTGTTAAACTCTGTAGGATCGTCTAGGCTAGATCCTTAAGGGTAGATGGGATGAGGAGTACAAGATACCTTCACTTCCTTCATATCGAGTAACTCCCGTTGCCGGCCATGGTGATGATAGCCGGTGATGACAGTGTTAGGAGCAAGCCATGCCCATGTATGTGTGCGTGAGCAAGGTGTGTGCATGCTAGTTAGTTGGCTTAGTGGCCGGCGGGTCTGTGCGTGCTGCATGTGCGGTGGCGCATGAGTGTAGGTTGGGTTGTTGGCTAGCGGGGTGCTCATGCTCAGTCCGTTGGGAGGCAGCCGCGTCGTGCGTAGGTGCGCGTCGTGCGCGCGGCCGGAGCGTGCGGATCGAGCGGCAGAGCGAGCTGGGCAGCGTACGTGCGCGAGCAAGGTGGGGTACGTGCCTACACCTGTGTTGTGCCCAGGTATAAAACCATGTATTGATCGCTGATGTAAAAGCGGTGGTGTGACGAGTACGAGCTCGTGGGGGCGTTGTTGCGCCAGGAAAAACCATCCCGTCCCGTGTCCTTCCTCTACCTCGGTCTTCTTCTTCTTCGGTTCATTGTAGACAGAGAGAGGGAGAGGTAGAGCCGAGCTAGGGCTACAGAAAGAGCGACAAGGCCACGGCAACAACAGACAGAGAGTGGTGAGTGCATGAGTGGCGGCGGTGGAGTGGCTGGTGGCGCTTCCCGTCGCTTCAGTGCCTCCCTCTGGATCGGATTAGGGTTAGAAGTGGGGAACAGTGGCGGCGACGAACCTCGTACTCTGTGCCCCTAGTCCCCACCTCCTCTTTATAGCACTGCGCGACATGGGCCCACCAGCCTTGCTTGGGCTGGACGCCCTCGATCAGGGCGTGGGTCAAGGGCCCAATGAGCCGTTGGGCCCATTGGTGGAGAGATCAATCTAATATTCTTCCCCTTGATCTCATCATATACTTTTAACTTTATACTTTGAAATAACTCTTTTCAAAGTACTCGTTCCATCACAGATTTGCATGTAGAGCATGTCTCATCATCACGGTCTATCCCGATAGAATCAACACCTACAACACACACCTCTGTTTTGAAACAGTTTCTTTAACCTTGGGCCCTTTGTCCGGAAATCTTAGACTATACCATAAAACCCATGTCGACTGTGTGTTCTCCTAACACACTGGGCGGTAAGCCTTTAATAAGCAGATCTGCAAAACACTTGTCTGTTGCTTTTATGCTTCAAGCATTTCTACATAATTCCGGACTTTCTCCTTTACAACGCATAACTCTGTGTCAGTGTGTTTGGCATCAACACTTGACTCGTTGTCATAGGAGCGAAAAACTTAAAATGGTTATCGCTGTTGTCAACCACTATCAATTCCTGGTACATGTTTCTTTAACCTTTTTTTTGCCTGTCCCTCAGCCTCATATCATGTTGTACATTATATTTACATCATATTAATGATAATAGATTCATTCCTTAGAGTTTTTCCACACAAAAACTCCAAGTGTGAAAGTCAGCGACAATTGTGGATTTCGCTGTATATTTCACGAGTCCTGTCTTTGTACTCACAATCTTTTGAGAGCATTTATTTCTTTCAGCATGAGGCCGATATCCTCGACTCCATTCCGGTGATCTATAGCTGGACTGGACATTACCAAAACAACCCGGTTACGTGAACTGTGTCACGGTAATGTTATACTTTTGCATTCATTAAGCTTCCAACAGCTGAAGCATATGGTACCATATTCATTTGGTCCATTTCGTATTGACTTTTGGAACACTAAAGTTCCCAAAATCATTGCCCTTTACTATAAGAACAGGTGTAAGTTTTCTCGCATGCATACTTTAGAAACTTCCCTTAGCATGCCCATGCGACACTCCTAATACCCCTTTTATTCTTTTCTCGGTGAATCTCGATCCTTATAACGAGAGACATTCTACCAAGAACATTCTTTTGAACTTTGAGGACAAGAACTTCTTTTCCTCCTACAATCGAATTAACATCACTATTAACAAGTAGAATGTTATCCGCATGTACAAGATATAGGAAATGAAATTCCCATTCTATAACTTTATACAAACACAATTGTACTCTTATTTTCTTTAACCCAAAACAACATTTGATTGCTTTAGTCCATAAAAGACTTCTTCAGGCAGTATCCCCTATGTTCTTTACTTTCATCTGATGTAACTCAGATCATAATATCTTTCATCTGATGTAACTCAGATCATGATGTGCTACCAACACTCATTGTAATCTATTCAGTGTAAAATGCGCAAAAACCTTTCGATCTTAGTCGTGTTTTACACCTTTACATATTTCCTTTGGAGTCACATTGACCTTGTAGACACTTTATAGCCTACTGTTGTGGCTCCATTGGAAATTACTCATGAGTCCCGAACATCGTCAGAATTCATCAATTTCATTTCATCTCACATAGTCTCTTATCATTTAGATAAGCAAGCACTTCTCAAAACTTGATTGAGCGCTTTAAATGAGGTGGGATCAACCTCCATTTGAATTTTACTAACATAGACTTTATAGTAATCAGAAGTATCTGATTTTCTTATTCCTTGAGACCATCTGTGTCTCAGGTACTAGCACTTCTTTCATATGGGGCTGTTGTTGCTCTGTCATTGCCAAAAGGCAAATTATTGTATAGTCTTTCATTTCCAAGAGGCAATAGGTTTTACAGGAACCTTTATCATAAGATCCATGTTAAAGCATTCCTCCTTTATAGAGCTAACAATGGGTGTTGTATAGGTCATACAACGTGCTCCCCCAGATACAATCTATTTGAGTCTTAGGTATCTTCATACCATGCTCCCTCAGATTACTCCATCTTCACTAAGAATGGTGTATCTTTAAACTTTATTATTTGGGTTTATTCTGTTAAAATTTTCTTCTTTATGGCACTTTAAGCACCGTCTTAGTATTCCTTAGTCTTCTTTTCTTTAGGGGTATTATTATGATCACCGTACTCCCACGGACGATCACATTCTTCATTAATGGGTATCTCATATTTCTTCTCCCCCTCGAAATGTGGCAAGAACTTGTCTGCCACAATTTCGAAAAACCATTCACAACTCTTGTGAATTGAGGAAACTTTGAGTATCTACTTCATTTATCTAATTACTTCATATGTAATGAAGTTATCTGTTAACTGGTATGGGAGTACTTTTTCCTTATTTCATTTCAAAAACTCAACAAAGTTCTTTATCATTAGTACTTTTGCAAGTCACACTTGTATATCATTCTTATCTTTAGGTTCGTCTGTAACTTTTATTCTCTTCGGATTTATTGAGTGCTTAATGACCGTTACACATAAGATGTACGGTCGATACGAGGAAGGCATAATAGCTACTCCATACTTTTCTCCCAGAGTGGGACACATTAAAAGCACATGAGTCATCATGTTTTTCTCCTGTCATACATGATAAGTCTGAGAAAATTTCTGCCGCCTTACGGGTTACGCAGGGATTTTCCCAGACTTTTCCTGCCATGCTGGTTTTATCATAATCATCTTTTCCCGCCATGCGGGATGCCAGAATTGGCTCTTTTGACTGCATATTCAATCATCAAATTTAGGAATAAATCCGAATATTCTTTAATACACATGCTTAATCCGACGTTGGTCAAATTAATCACGCATATCACTTATTGCATCTCATAGAAGATGAGAATTCTTTTCCATGGAGAGTACATGAAGACATTCGTCGAGCAAGACTCTCAATTATATATCTCTTTTCTTTTGAAGTCATTCTTTAGAGAGAACATACTCCCTTACGTTGACCTTTCTTGGTCATCTCTCGGGTCACAAGTACCCAGCCATTTGCTTTCACGAATGAAGGCATGGAAAACTTTTAGTCTGAGAAAACTTAACCAATAATCAACAATAATGAGCATAAAAATAACCCCATGTTTATCTAGTTAAAAAAATATGCACATTAAACTTTTAAAACTTTCTTTTATATTCTAAATCACCATTGGGCAGAATTAGAACAAAACATCGTCCTTCTACATTAATTCCATATCACCGTTGGGCGGAAATGAAAATAATGCATATAACTCATAAACAATGTGATGATAGTATAAACTTTTTTTCATAGTATGTCTATTAAACAACTTTGTTAAGAAATAACCATCATCACCAACTTTATTACAACGGAAACAAGAAATATACATTTCTCTTGTTCAAGAGCATTTCTTGATCTTTTATTTGTTCTCTGAAAATTTTGATACAACTTTTATCAGAGATTTAAGCTTTGAACATAAGACTCATAGAATTATAATATCGTCATCATCAACGTTGGTCAGAAAATAACAATATCATAATTAAACTTTAATCAATGTCTTTCTACTGTTATAGCAGAAGCTATCTGCATCTTATTTCACCCAAAGGGGAAAAACATTGCTAAGAACAGTTCTTCCAATTAAATTTTTCCGTTGGTTCCAATTTAATTGGAGGATACAACTTTTACTTTGCAGCGGAAAACTTTACAATATTCTATTCAGAAACAATTATGTACTATTTTACTCTCTAAGCAATTTTAACCGGTTGGTTCAGAAATGCATTAGAGAAGCAACAATATAATCTTTTTCTTTAGTTCTATTCACTTTTTCAAAAAAAAGAACTTTTATTTTTATTTGCAGCAGATAAACATGAATAGAAAATTCATGGACTTTTTTATTCTTTACAGAAACTTTTCTTTGACCAAATAAAAAATTCATGAACTTTATTATTTTCTTATAAAATTCATGAACATTTCCTTTTCTGAAAATTTTCATTCTCAGAAACTTTTCCTGTTTACTTTGCTATTTTCTTAAACAAAAATTTCATTGGAAAAAAAATTGCATAGAAAACTATATGAAATAAACTGTATAACTTTTGCCGAAAATCTGGACAAATAGACAAAAACAAAAAAATGAAAGAACTGTAACTGGCCCGCGGCCTGGCGCGGGAAGCCCGCAGCGGCCCATGGCCTGCGCCTCCGCGCGCTCGCGCTAGCCGGCCTCAGCCCAGCGCGTGGCTGCGGCCTGGGCCAAGCGCCCCGCGCGCCCCGCCGTTGCTGCCAGCCTTTCGGCCTAGAGGCCCAATGGCGAGCTAGGGTTTCATCCCTGCAGTCCGATGAGATCGACGGTCCAGCACCGTTTCCGGTCGAACAAAACTGGGAGGAGCCGATTCCCCCAACCGAAACCCTAGCCACTCGCTCGATCTGTCTGCCTCTTCTCTCTCTCGACCTCTTTCTCTCCCGTCGCCAAAGACGGCGACTGCCCGGCCGCCGGCGTCAGCGCCAAGGCTGCCACGCCGCGCCTGGCTTCTTTCTCCCTTCCCCCTTCTCTCTTTTACCTTTTTGTGACAGAGAGAGACTCGGAGCGGTCTCTGCTCCACTCGCGCCCGACGGCGACAGCGCCAAAAGCTACCGCGACGGCGCCGGCCATTCTCTCTCCATCCCGCTTCCCTCTTTCTACTTACCACCGCCAGCACGAGCGAGAGAGACGCCAGTGCGTCGTGCCCCCCAAGCTCCTATCATCTCACGAATGGAGTGGCGGTGCCGTTGCCGACCCCTTCGCCGGTCGCGCGTTCCACTTACGGTGAGCGCGCCGCCGTCGAATGGCTCGGTGGTGGTGCTCTTTGCCCTGTATGGGGTTGGTTCTTCCTCCGGACGGCCCGGCATGCCGATGCCCGTCTGGATCGAGAGGAACAGGCGCGGCCTTGTGGCGGCACACTTTGCCGGCGAGCACGAGGCCCTCTCCGGTGATTTCTTTGCCTGTAACTTTAGGGTTCTTGTGGGAGGGGAATTTTTCTTTCTCTGTGATTCTTTTCTACCCGGAACTTAGCCTAGTTCGAATCTGATACCATTGTTAAACTCTGTAGGATCGTCTAGGCTAGATCCTTAAGGGTAGATGGGATGAGGAGTACAAGATACGTTCACTTCCTTCATATCGAGTAACTCCCGGTGCCGGCCATGGTGATGATAGCCGGTGATGACAGAGAGTGGTGAGTGCATGAGTGGCGACGGTGGAGTGGCTGGTGGCGCTTCCCGTCGCTTCAGTGCCTCCCTCTGGATCGGATTAGGGTTAGAAGTGGGGAACAGTGACGGCGACGAACCTCGTACTCTGTGCCCCTGGTCCCCACCTCCTCTTTATAGCACTGCGCGACAGGGGCCCACCAGCCTTGCTTGGGCTGGACGCCCCCGATCAGGGCGTGGGTCAAGGGCCCAATGAGCCGTTGGGCCCATTGGTAGAGAGATCAATCTAACATGGAGTTCCAAAAGCGAGTGATTGATTCATGGCAAAACCATGGTCCCAGTGCTGCGGACGAGCTCAGGGAAGCCATTCGTCTCTACGAGCAGATCAAGATAAAGGCCCTAGCATTCCTGTCACCTGGTGATCAAGCAATCGCCTTGCCTGAACCTCAGGAACAGGAAGTCAATTCTGATCCGGCCAAAGTTGCACAACAGTACGTAATTAGGAACTTTGCATCGTGTACCACTTTCTTTCCTCTATTTTGATGCCACTATGCAGTAGAAGAAATCTTGAATGTAAATGTAGCACGGGAGGTAGTCTTCTGTACCATCTACTCCCTCCGTTCCTAAATATAAATCTTTTTAGAGTTTTCAATAAGAAACAATGTACGGAGCAAAAGAGTGAACCTACACACTAAACTATATCTATAACATCCGTATGTAGACCATAGTGAAATCTCTAGAAAGACTTATATTTAGGAACAGAGGAGTAGAAGATTCTACAGTCTATCAACGTAACCGAGACTTTATTTAGCCATGATGAAGAAAGGAACTTTATTGAACTATTGGGTTAAGAGTTTTTCCATGCTATATCGAGTATAAAATATGAAAATATCCGAGTCCAAGAAATCAACCTTTTTATTCTGTTTCAATGGTTTTCTTCAACTTTTTTTTGCTTCTTTTTCAGTTTTTATTGGTTTCATTTATTTCCTTGTCATTTTTCATCAATTATTTCTTTGTTCAACACATACCTACTTTTGTATATTTTTAGAGTACACGTGAAATATTTTATTTTGTTTTTTGCGAAAAGATGAAATCTATTATAAAAGTTCAGCGAAAGTATAAAGCATCTCAAACATAATGAAAAATCACATCGAGATTCCAAGAACAACAAATGACCACTACATCCGCTAGTACAAATTGTTGGCGTGCTGTTGGCGTCACTCCTCTGCCTGAGCCGGCTTGACCTTGTTGATGACAGCCGGGAAGTCTTCGTGCATGTGCCCCTAAGGACCAGTACCCCAGAGCCGCAGTTGTCGTCATTGAACTCTTACATAGATTTGAAGTACTTGACACCAAATCTTATCACATGACGAGAAACCATAACTTTATCACCCCAAGGAGATAGCATGAATCTAAGCCGGAGCTCCGTCAACTACGTCCAAACAGATGAACTTGAGGAGGATCAGAGTCCGGAAGACAAACTTGAAGAAGCAACGTTGCCATCCGTCTGAGCGCCGCACCTGCGGGGACTAAAGCCTACTAACCGCAGAGAAGACACCGGGATTACCCTCCCCGTGCTCACCGATGAATTCTAGAGGGAAGAGTTTGTCCTAGCCGCCTAGGCTTACGGAGGAAAACGAGAGGAGAGATTTTAGCAAAGAAGCAACTTTTTTCATACACTGATACACATTGAATATTTTTTTTCTTAAATACATAGTTGAATACTTTTTTTACTATATGGTAAATATTTTTTCAAACAGAAACACTAAAAATTTGAAGTCGGATTTTTAGGCATGACAAATCTGATGTTTTCCATGGCATTTTATATTGGCGCGGTGACGGCAAATTTAGTTCCAAATGCGGGAATTTTCTGACAAAAAAAATAAACTGAAGTGGATTTGCTATCACTACTAGGGAAAAGCCTAGCAGCAGCGCGGGCAGGAGCGCTACCGATAAGGCGCTACAGCTAAAGCTTAGCAATAGCGTGCCTAGACCCACGCTACTGCTAAATTGACTTAGTAGTAGCGCTTCTACAGAAGAGCGCTACTGGTAATTAGTAGTAGCGCTTCTCCTTGCCCGCGCTACTACTATTATTTAGTATTTTATTTCTTTTTTATTTCATGTTGTATTCATACATCTTTACACAAGTTTTCATACAACAGGAATTTAGAGATTGTCTTTACATCATAATGATTTATTACATCACAGGGTGAACCGTGGACTAGTTTCAAGTGGATGTCCATCCACTTGAAACTAATCCGCGGTTCTTTCACCCAATGATATAATAATATCATCATCATCATCATATCATTAACAACTTATCATCATAATACATCATTGTCATATAACACCTTCTCAAGATCAACTTAGCAAATTGGTCACTAGTCGTAATCACAAGTACTTCTCATTATCAACTCTAACACATTACCACATAATAAACATATTGTACCTCATAGGACCTACTACATTTGATTAAGACCTACTACATTTTCTAAGGTAAAATAGCAAAAAAACAAGATAGCCCCTGACTCTCCATTATGGAGAATGGAGATTAGCCTGTCTCCAATTCTTGTCTTTCGCTGAATGTTACTTCCAAGAACCTCCTTGCGAATGTTCATACATTTCTTCCATTCTTTGATGAACATGTGTTCACCGGTTTTAGAAATCCGATATGCACAGGTGAGCTCCCTAGATTTACCTGGCAGTATGTTCAGAACTGTAAGGCGACCATTCAGATACATCAGATGAGACACAATCCATCGGGAGTTTCTGTTGAAAAACATAGTAATAACTTCGTAGTTAGCAATGATGTACTAGTTTTAGAAGTATGCAAAAGATGCACAGATGTCGTAATAGTAAAAAATCTTACCAGGGTATCTCTAGAGAAGTTACCGTCGTTCAACACGTGCACTAGTGGCACGTATTCAGCATAATTTGGAGGAGTTCAATAATAGTTATTGTAATCCTCAAGAAGAGTACAAAATGCGATCAGATGATTTTTCTCCTTATAAGTTAATTCGGAGCCATCGGTGTAATGGGTTTTGTCTACCATCTTCCGCACAGTCTTTCAAGAATCAAAATAAGCTATTAATGGAAATAAGTTGTCAATTATTTTGAAATAAACAATATAAATTAGTTAATAACTATGTTTGAGAAACTCACATAGCGGTACAATCGGAAGCGTATCAACAAGGACCCAAATGTCCATATTGTCTTGCTCGATGTCAGGATCACCAAGATCCATGGTGACAATCATACCCGGATAAAACCATACATTTTGCAAAGTGCTTCCCAATTTTGGCAACCAAAATGGGTTACGCTCTGAGCATTGCACAGATTTACTTCAAAATCCATATCATGATGGGTCCTTAGGTGTATTTTATTTGTTTCAAAATTTTCATGGTCTTGAAAACCCATCCTTTCCAAGACATAGCATCTTGCATGGCATTGGATAAGCTAGTCGAATTGTAAAAGATGAAAATTAGACGTTGAAATAGTTGAAGTCATGCTTAATTATGAAAAAACACTTGTCGTTGTTGCATACCGTTTCAACATCGAAGGTCTCCTTGAGCTTAATGCTGAAGCGTCGATCTTCATCCAGCTCAACGAACATGTCGCACATACCTCGATCGTCGTGGCACCAGCTGCACTCCCCCGGGAGACTGTCGTCGTCCGAGTACGACATTTCCTACATTCATAATTCAAAGATTAAACTTGTACATATTCTAGCACAAGTCATGCCAGAATTCACGGAAAAATCCGGCATGACCTTTGCTAAAAAAGGACATATCGAGCGCCTGAAATTTGCCGGAACGGAAATTAATCAACACCCCGGCAAAACATAGGGCACTTGGAGGTGTAACCAAAACATGAAATAATTGCTTAAAGTAAAAATAACAACAAATATGACATGTTCAACTAGTTCTATTAATTCAACTAGTTCTTTCTAAAATTAAAATAGTTCAACTAGTTATTAATTTACTTACTAAACTAGTTCAACTAAAACTAAACTAGTTCAACTAAAACTAAACTAGTTCTATTAATTCAACTAGTTCTTACTAAATATAAACTTACTATAAATAGAAAAAAACTAGTTCTTTCTAAAAATAAAGTAGTTCAACTAGTTATTAATTTACTTACTAAACTAGTTCAACTAAAACTAAACTAGTTCTATTAATTCAACTCGTCTTACTAAATATAAACTTACTATAAATAGAAAGAAACTAGTACATCTACTACTAATTAACATCTACTACTACATCTACTACTAATTAACATCTACTACTGCTAATTATACAACTAGTTTACCATCACTACGACTAATTAATATCCACTACTACTAAAAATCATTATCTATGAACCCTAAATTAACATCTACTACTACTAAAATCATCTACCAACTAAGCA
>NC_057810.1:712104634-712113140 GCF_018294505.1 Triticum aestivum | reverse complement strand
GGGGGTGGGGGGCTTACAGAGGGAGAGACGGTGGCGGGGAGGTGCTCGGCGATGGAGGTAGGAGCGGCGAGGGCGGGCTCGGGATTGGGGGAGACAGTGGTGAGGAGGGGTCGGGGGAGACGGCGGCGAGGTGGGTCGAGGGAGACGGCGGTGAGGCGAGGTCGGGGGAGACGGCGGCGAGGCAGGGTCGGGGGAGACGGCCGCGAGGCGGGGTCGGGGGAGACGGCGCCGAGACGGCGGCGAGGCGGAGGAGACGAAGGGGAGAAGAGAGAGTGGGGAATTGGGGGAGGAAGCAGAGGAGAGGGAATCAGGCCGCGCAGGGGGGTTAGGTGAAAATAGCTTTAACAGTAGCGTGGGGAGGAAAAACGCGTTGCTGCTAAAATCCGTAGTAGTAGCGCCGCTTCTAGAAGGGCGCTACTACTATACCTAGCACGTCGGGACCGGTGTGACAGTTGTAGTAGTAGCGCATTCTGTTCCTGCCGCGCTACTGCTAAGGGGGTAACAGTAGCGCGATTTAGCCAGACGCGCTACTGCTAAGTAGCAGCAGCGCCTCATTTTAACAAGCGCTACTGGTAAGATTCTGTGTATAAGGTTTTCCCTAATAGTGTATGCTCGCCAACTAAAAACTTGCCATCCTCTGAGAGCATAATTTCCATGGAAAATGCTCGATTTGCCATGGTAAAATATCTGACGCTAGATTTGTAGTGAAGTCTTTTCAAATAAATCATGAACATGTTTTTAATGGGAATAAGGATTTTTTTTACACCCGCAATGTACAGTTTTCATGTACATAAATAACATTTTAATACACGTTCATACATGCTATACAATTTTCATATACATAATTAGTTTTTTTCATTTCTACATTTTTAATACATCAAGAACATTTTTATACATGTTTAATATTCTTAATACATGACTATCATTCTTAAAACAATGATTAACATTTCTTTCAAATACATGTTTCATGTCCACTTTTTTCATAAACACCATGGATTTTTCATATACATCTAAAACATTCATTTGATATATATTTAACATTTTATAAATATTTATTAACATTTTTATAGCGTCATTTTTGCAGTGTCATATACATTTTTCGGAAACTTGTGAACATTTTTCAAATATCACTGACGATTTTTTATGCTATCGACATTTTTTTGTATTGTGCTAACAATGTTTTATATTGTGTTATCACTCCAACGGGCTGACCCAAATGGACGGCGCATTTGTCCGTTTTTTGTTCGTTTGGTTCGGCCGCCCGCCCGGCGTCCGTCCAGTTTTTCATTTGGGTCGGCAGCACGCCCAACGCGCCGACCCATTTCATGTCCGCACTCAACTTTTTGAAAAAAAAGGTCCGCAGCCGATCATGCCAGCGGCCATGTCTTATGCCGGCACAATGCCAGCGCCGGCATACAATGCCAACTTCAGAAAATATCACCACAGTCATGCTGGCCCACTCGCCAGCCGGCCGGCACACATGCTAGCACACAAAAAATGGGTTAGGACTTGAGTTCGACCACGCCATCGCGGCTCCCGTGGTCATGCCAGCACACCTACCGTCATACAAAAAAGATGGCGCTCGCCGCCATAGATCACTCGTCGTCGAACTTGAGCATCTTGGCCTGCATCTTCTTGAACCACGGCCTCTTCCTTGGCGACACGGTGTTGAGATCCACCTTCATGATCTCCACCCCGGTCATCATGCTCGCGAGAGCCACTTCTTTCGCCTCTTCGTGTTGGCGGCCTCGATCTCTAGCATCTTTGCTTGCTTCTCCGCCTCCAACTCGAACATCTTGGCTTGCTTCTCCGCGTCCATCTCAAGCCTCCTCCTTTGGATCTTCATGAAAGCGTTCATTTGCTCCGCCTTGAACTTCCCGCGCTCCTCCTCCCTTGAGTCCTTCTTGTTCATCATGCCCTCCACGCTAGCGATCAAGGCGTTGGATGCCGCATCCCGCTTGTCCTCCTTCTTGGAGTTGGTCTTCTCCCTCGGTCGTGCCGGCTCGCCCTCCCCAACATCCTCCACGGCTTGCTTCCCCCCACGTGACTTGAGTGAGGCATATTGCACCTTGAACTTCTCCTCGTCCTTGATGACCCGAAAGCAATGGGAGAGGTTGGAGCACTTGCCATTGTGTTGAACCTTGAATGCCTCCAAAGCATGAAATGCCTACAAAATGTTTCCATGCAAGCATATGGGAAAATGATATGCAAATGAACAAGCAAGCACGAACTTGATGACACAAAAAGAGGGTGGCTTGCTAACATACCATGTCTTGCATGCGGATGCCGCTCATGGGGCGGGCCTTGATGCTCTCAAGAGTGGCGCAAAACTTGTTGCACTCTTGCTGGTTCACCCTCCACGTTTGGAAATGGACACCCACCCGCGCGTGCTCACAAATTGGTATGGCAGAAACTTCTTGCGCTCGTGAAACTCTCGGTGAACACGAATCCAAAAGGTTGAATGCTTTTGCTCGGCGCCTGCCTTGGGGTCTTGTCAAATGTTTCGCCAACACTTGCAAAGAAGCTTGTCCTCGGCTGCCGTGTATGCCTTCATGCGCTTGCTCACGCACTTCGGCTTAGGACAGGAGGCTTGGTTGGCGAGCTCGTCCTCGAACAAGGGCTCCCCTTCGATGTCACACTCGTCCTCTTCCTCTAGCCCGTAGTCGCTCGGGAACTCGTGGTCGAGTGGGAAGCCGTCCAAGTCGATGCCGACCTGATCACGCATGAAGGCCGCCTGATCGGGATCATAGGCGCCGGCCGGCGTGAACGCCCCGCGGCCGTCCTGGCTTTGTGTCTCGTCGGGATCGTAGCCAGCGGCCAGTGTACCGCCCTGGAAGATGAGGTTCTGCATGTAGTCCTCGTCGTCGGCGGACGGCATTCCCTCGAACAGGTTGCGGGCGTCCTGGAGCACGCCGGGCGGCGTCTACCGCGCGCGTTTCTTGGCGCCACCGGATGACAAGCCACCTGCCACCAGGGTGGCGTTGTGGTCGATGGGTGCGGGTGCGGGCGTGGAAGGCGCGACCATGCTCACGTCGGGGGAGCACTCACCGGAGAGGCGGGAGATCTGTGGGTAGACGTGAAAGCCTGGCACAGGGTTGCAAGCCCATGCACGGGGCGAGTCGGGCAGCACCATCCGAGAAAACGCCGATGAGCCGGTGCTGGCCACGGCGACGGTAGCTTGGACGAGGCCATGCTGGCCAGGGTTTAACCCTAGCATGTAGAGCGCCTCCCTCGTTGCCTGCGCGATGCGGGCGTTGGTGACCTCCTGCTACGTGGCGGCCTCACCCCTTGCATCCGCGGCGTGCCTCCGGCCCTTCCTCTTAGCCAACTCCCTTGCCCGCTGGTCGGGCGTCAGCGGCTTCTTTGGCTTGGTCACGGCAGCGTTCTTGCACGAGGCACGAGGCATGCCTTTCAAGGAGGGGGCAGCGGCGCCGGACGAGGCGAGGGAGACGAGGCCGGCGGCGGCGTTGAGGTCGATGGAGTCGTCCATGGAGGGTGTGGGGCGGGAGCACGCGGGCGGGAGGGTTTTTGGTGGAACTGGGGGAAAATGGTGGTGGCTGCCACGGACTGGCGGGCCCGAGGAGAGGAGTAGGCGCGCGCGCATCCGTCTCTTGTCCGCACCGATGCAAATCCGGCTCAAAATTGGACCGGGAATTGGTCGGCATGCGGTCGCAAGCGGACTTGCGTACGTTTGGATCGGCACGTTGGGCCGCCTTTTGTGTTCGCGCCGATCCAAACGGACCGCGGCGGACGAAATGGATCACCCCGTTGGAGTTGCTCTAATTAACACGTGCAATTCATTTGGATCACACACATAGCACAGGGGAGTTCATCATATATGTCACCGAACTACCAAAATTTGGCATCTCCTATTCAACCCACGAAATTATTACTCGGTTTTCATTGTTTTTATTCTTTTTCTTCAACTTTTTTTGCTTCTTTTTCAGTTTTTGTTGGTTTCATTTATTTCCTTATCATTTTTCATCAATTATTTCTTTGTTCAACACATACCTACTTTTGTATATTTTTAGAGTACACGTGAAATATTTTATTTTGTTTTTTGCGAAAAGATGAAATCTATTATAAAAGTTCAGCGAAAGTATAAAGCATCTCAAACATAATAAAAAATCACATCGAGATTCCAAGAACAACAAATGACCACTACATTCGCTAGTACAAATTGTTGGCGTGCTGTTGGCGTCACTCCTCTGCCTGAGCCGGCTTGACCTTGTTGATGACAGCCGGGAAGTCTTCGTGCATGTACCCCTAAGGACCAGTACCCCAGAGCCGCAGTTGTCGTCATTGAACTCTTACATAGATCTGAAGTACTTGACACCAAATCTTATCACATGACGAGAAACCATAACTTTATCACCCCAAGGAGATGGCATGAATCTACGCCGGAGCTTCGTCAACTACGTCCAAACGGATGAACTTGAGGAGGATCAGAGTCCGGAAGATAAACTTGAAGAAGCAACGTCGCCATCTGTCTGAGCGCCGCACCTACGGGGACTAAAGCCTACTAACCGGAGAGAAGACACCGAGATTAACCTCCCCGTGCTCGCCGATGAATTCTAGAGGGAAGAGTTTGTCCTAGCCGCCTAGGCTTACTGAGGAAAACGAGAGGAGAGTTTTTAGCAAAGAAGCGATTTTTTTCATACACTGATACACATTGAACATTTTTTTTCTTAAATACATAGTTGAATACTTTTTTTACTATATGGTAAATATTTTTTCGAACGGAAACACTAAAATTTTGAAGTCGGATTTTTCGGCATGACAAATCTGATGTTTTTCATGGCATTTTATATTGGCGCGGTGATGGCAAATTTAGTTCCTAATGCGGGAATTTTCTAACAAAATAATAAACTGAAGTGGATTTGCTATGCTCGCAACTAAACTTGCCATCCTCTGAGAGCATAATTTCCATGAAAAATGCTCGATTTGCTATGGTAAAAAATCTGACGCTAGATTTGTAGTAAAGTCTTCTCAAATAAATCATGAACATGTTTTTAATGGGAATAAGGATTTTTTACACACGCAATGTACAGTTTTCATATACATAAATAACATTTTAATACACGTTCATACATGCTATACAATTTTCATATACATAATTAGTTTTTGTAATTAGTTTTTTTCATTTCTACATTTTTAATATACATCAAGAACATTTTTATACATGTTTAATATTCTTAATATATGACTAGCATTTTTAAAACAATGATTAACATTTCTTTCAAATACATGTTTCATGTCCACTTTTTTGCTTCTTTTTCAGTTTTTATTGGTTTCATTTATTTCCTTGTCATTTTTCATCAATTATTTCTTTGTTCAACACATACCTACTTTTGTATATTTTTAGAGTACACGTGAAATATTTTATTTTGTTTTTTGCGAAAAGATGAAATCTATTATAAAAGTTCAGCGAAAGTATAAAGCATCTCAAACATAATGAAAAATCACATCGAGATTCCAAGAACAACAAATGACCACTACATCCGCTAGTACAAATTGTTGGCGTGCTGTTGGCGTCACTCCTCTGCCTGAGCCGGCTTGACCTTGTTGATGACAGCCGGGAAGTCTTCGTGCATGTGCCCCTAAGGACCAGTACCCCAGAGCCGCAGTTGTCGTCATTGAACTCTTACATAGATCTGAAGTACTTGACACCAAATCTTATCACATGACGAGAAACCATAACTTTATCACCCCAAGGAGATAGCATGAATCTAAGCCGGAGCTCCGTCAACTACGTCCAAACGGATGAACTTGAGGAAGATCAGAGTCCGGAAGACAAACTTGAAGAAGCAACGTTGCCATCCGTCTGAGCGCCGCACCTGCGGGGACTAAAGCCTACTAACCGCAGAGAAGACACCGGGATTACCCTCCCCGTGCTCACCGATGAATTCTAGAGGGAAGAGTTTGTCCTAGCCGCCTAGGCTTACGGAGGAAAACGAGAGGAGAGATTTTAGCAAAGAAGCAACTTTTTTCATACACTGATACACATTGAATATTTTTTTTCTTAAATACATAGTTGAATACTTTTTTTACTATATGGTAAATATTTTTTCAAACAGAAACACTAAAAATTTGAAGTCGGATTTTTAGGCATGACAAATCTGATGTTTTCCATGGCATTTTATATTGGCGCGGTGACGGCAAATTTAGTTCCAAATGCGGGAATTTTCTGACAAAAAAAATAAACTGAAGTGGATTTGCTATCACTACTAGGGAAAAGCCTAGCAGCAGCGCGGGCAGGAGCGCTACCGATAAGGCGCTACAGCTAAAGCTTAGCAATAGCGTGCCTAGACCCACGCTACTGCTAAATTGACTTAGTAGTAGCGCTTCTACAGAAGAGCGCTACTGGTAATTAGTAGTAGCGCTTCTCCTTGCCCGCGCTACTACTATTATTTAGTATTTTATTTCTTTTTTATTTCATGTTGTATTCATACATCTTTACACAAGTTTTCATACAACAGGAATTTAGAGATTGTCTTTACATCATAATGATTTATTACATCACAGGGTGAACCGTGGACTAGTTTCAAGTGGATGTCCATCCACTTGAAACTAATCCGCGGTTCTTTCACCCAATGATATAATAATATCATCATCATCATCATATCATTAACAACTTATCATCATAATACATCATTGTCATATAACACCTTCTCAAGATCAACTTAGCAAATTGGTCACTAGTCGTAATCACAAGTACTCCTCATTATCAACTCTAACACATTACCACATAATAAACATATTGTATCTCATAGGACCTACTACATTTGATTAAGACCTACTACATTTTCTAAGGTAAAATAGCAAAAAAACAAGATAGCCCCTGACTCTCCATTATGGAGAATGGAGATTAGCCTGTCTCCAATTCTTGTCTTTCGCTGAATGTTACTTCCAAGAACCTCCTTGCGAATGTTCATACATTTCTTCCATTCTTTGATGAACATGTGTTCACCGGTTTTAGAAATCCGATATGCACAGGTGAGCTCCCTAGATTTACCTGGCAGTATGTTCAGAACTGTAAGGCGACCATTCAGATACATCAGATGAGACACACAATCCATCGGGAGTTTCTGTTGAAAAACATAGTAATAACTTCGTAGTTAGCAATGATGTACTAGTTTTAGAAGTATGCAAAAGATGCACAGATGTCGTAATAGTAAAAAATCTTACCAGGGTATCTCTAGAGAAGTTAACGTCGTTCAACACGTGCACTAGTGGCACGTATTCAGCATAATTTGGAGGAGTTCAATAATAGTTATTGTAATCCTCAAGAAGAGTACAAAATGCGATCAGATGATTTTTCTCCTTATAAGTTAATTCGGAGCCATCGGTGTAATGGGTTTTGTCTACCATCTTCCGCACAGTCTTTCAAGAATCAAAATAAGCTATTAATGGAAATAAGTTGTCAACTATTTTGAAATAAACAATATAAATTAGTTAATAACTATGTTTGAGAAACTCACATAGCGGTACAATCGGAAGCGTATCAACAAGGACCCAAATGTCCATATTGTCTTGCTCGATGTCAGGATCACCAAGATCCATGGTGACAATCATACCCTGATAAAACCATACATTTTGCAAAGTGCTTCCCAATTTTGGCAACCAAAATGGGTTACGCTCTGAGCATTGCACAGATTTACTTCAAAATCCATATCATGATGGGTCCTTAGGTGTATTTTATTTGTTTCAAAATTTTCATGGTCTTGAAAACCCATCCTTTCCAAGACATAGCATCTTGCATGGCATTGGATAAGCTAGTCGAATTGTAAAAGATGAAAATTAGACGTTGAAATAGTTGAAGTCATGCTTAATTACGAAAAAACACTTGTCGTTGTTGCATACCGTTTCAACATCGAAGGTCTCCTTGAGCTTAATGCTGAAGCGTCGATCTTCATCCAGCTCAACGAACATGTCGCACATACCTCGATCGTCGTGGCACCAGCTGCACTCCCCCGGGAGACTGTCGTCGTCTGAGTACGACATTTCCTACATTCATAATTCAAAGATTAAACTTGTACATATTCTAGCACAAGTCATGCCAGAATTCACGGAAAAATCCGGCATGACCTTTGCTAAAAAAGGACATATCGAGCGCCTGAAATTTGCCGGAACGGAAATTAATCAACACCCCGGCAAAACATAGGGCACTTGGAGGTGTAACCAAAACATGAAATAATTGCTTAAAGTAAAAATAACAACAAATATGACATGTTCAACTAGTTCTATTAATTCAACTAGTTCTTTCTAAAATTAAAATAGTTCAACTAGTTATTAATTTACTTACTAAACTAGTTCAACTAAAACTAAACTAGTTCAACTAAAACTAAACTAGTTCTATTAATTCAACTAGTTCTTACTAAATATAAACTTACTATAAATAGAAAAAAACTAGTTCTTTCTAAAAATAAAGTAGTTCAACTAGTTATTAATTTACTTACTAAACTAGTTCAACTAAAACTAAACTAGTTCTATTAATTCAACTCGT
>NC_057810.1:712086160-712104258 GCF_018294505.1 Triticum aestivum | reverse complement strand
GGGCTTACAGAGGGAGAGACGGTGGCGGGGAGGTGCTCGGCGATGGAGGTAGGAGCGGCGAGGGCGGGCTCGGGATTGGGGGAGACAGTGGTGAGGAGGGGTCGGGGAAGACGGCGGCGAGGTGGGTCGAGGGAGACGGCGCTGAGGCGAGGTCGGGGGAGACGGCGGCGAGGCAGGGTCGGGGGAGACGGCCGCGAGGCGGGGTCGGGGGAGACGGCGCCGAGACGGCGGCGAGGCGGAGGAGACGAAGGGGAGAAGAGAGAGTGGGGAATTGGGGGAGGAAGCAGAGGAGAGGGAATCAGGCAGCGCAGGGGGGTTAGGTGAAAATAGCTTTAACAGTAGCGTGGGGAGGAAAAACGCGTTGCTGCTAAAATCCGTAGTAGTAGCGCCGCTTCTAGAAGGGCGCTACTACTATACCTAGCACGTCGGGACCGGTGTGACAGTTGTAGTAGTAGCGCATTCTGTTCCTGCCGCGCTACTGCTAAGGGGGTAACAGTAGCGCGATTTAGCCAGACGCGCTACTGCTAAGTAGCAGCAGCGCCTCATTTTAACAAGCGCTACTGGTAAGATTCTGTGTATAAGGTTTTCCCTAATAGTGTATGCTCGCCAACTAAAAACTTGCCATCCTCTGAGAGCATAATTTCCATGGAAAATGCTCGATTTGCCATGGTAAAATATCTGACGCTAGATTTGTAGTGAAGTCTTTTCAAATAAATCATGAACATGTTTTTAATGGGAATAAGGATTTTTTTTACACACGCAATGTACAGTTTTCATGTACATAAATAACATTTTAATACACGTTCATACATGCTATACAATTTTCATATACATAATTATTTTTTTTCATTTCTACATTTTTAATACATCAAGAACATTTTTATACATGTTTAATATTCTTAATACATGACTATCATTCTTAAAACAATGATTAACATTTCTTTCAAATACATGTTTCATGTCCACTTTTTTCGTAAACACCATGGATTTTTCATATACATCTAAAACATTCATTTGATATATATTTAACATTTTATAAATATTTATTAACATTTTTATAGCGTCATTTTTGCAGTGTCATATACATTTTTCGGAAACTTGTGAACATTTTTCAAATATCACTGACGATTTTTTTATGCTATCGACATTTTTTTGTATTGTGCTAACAATGTTTTATATTGTGTTATCACTCCAACGGGCTGACCCAAATGGACGGCGCATTTGTCCGTTTTTTGTTCGTTTGGTTCGGCCGCCCGCCCGGCGTCCGTCCAGTTTTTCATTTGGGTCGGCAGCACGCCCAACGCGCCGACCCATTTCATGTCCGCACTCAACTTTTTGAAAAAAAGGTCCGCAGCCGATCATGCCAGGGGCCATGTCTTATGCCGGCACAATGCCAGCGCCGGCATACAATGCCAACTTCAGAAAATATCACCACAGTCATGCTGGCCCACTCGCCAGCCGGCCGGCACACATGCTAGCACACAAAAAATGGGTTAGGACTTGAGTTCGACCACGTCATCGCGGCTCCCGTGGTCATGCCAGCACACCTACCGTCATACAAAAAAGATGGCGCTCGCCGCCATAGATCACTCGTCGTCGAACTTGAGCATCTTGGCCTGCATCTTCTTGAACCACGGCCTCTTCCTTGGCCACACGGTGTTGAGATCCACCTTCATGATCTCCACCCCGGTCATCATGCTCGCGAGAGCCACTTCTTTCGCCTCTTCGTGTTGGCAGCCTCGATCTCTAGCATCTTTGCTTGCTTCTCCGCCTCCAACTCAAACATCTTGGCTTGCTTCTCCGCGTCCATCTCAAGCCTCCTCCTTTGGATCTTCATGAAAGCGTTCATTTGCTCCGCCTTGAACTTCCCGCGCTCCTCCTCCCTTGAGTCCTTCTTGTTCATCATGCCCTCCACGCTAGCGATCAAGGCGTTGGATGCCGCATCCCGCTTGTCCTCCTTCTTGGAGTTGGTCTTCTCCCTCGGTCGTGCCGGCTCGCCCTCCCCAACATCCTCCACGGCTTGCTTCCCCCCACGTGACTTGAGTGAGGCATATTGCACCTTGAACTTCTCCTCGTCCTTGATGACCCGAAAGCAATGGGAGAGGTTGGAGCACTTGCCATTGTGTTGAACCTTGAATGCCTCCAAAGCATGAAATGCCTACAAAATGTTTCCATGCAAGCATATGGGAAAATGATATGCAAATGAACAAGCAAGCACGAACTTGATGACACAAAAAGAGGGTGGCTTGCTAACATACCATGTCTTGCATGCGGATGCCGCTCATGGGGCGGGCCTTGATGCTCTCAAGAGTGGCGCAAAACTTGTTGCACTCTTGCTGGTTCACCCTCCACGTTTGGAAATGGACACCCACCCGCGCGTGCTCACAAATTGGTATGGCAGAAACTTCTTGCGCTCGTGAAACTCTCGGTGAACACGAATCCAAAAGGTTGAATGCTTTTGCTCGGCGCCTGCCTTGGGGTCTTGTCAAATGTTTCGCCAACACTTGCAAAGAAGCTTGTCCTCGGCTGCCGTGTATGCCTTCATGCGCTTGCTCACGCACTTCGGCTTAGGACAGGAGGCTTGGTTGGCGAGCTCGTCCTCGAACAAGGGCTCCCCTTCGATGTCACACTCGTCCTCTTCCTCTAGCCCGTAGTCGCTCGGGAACTCGTGGTCGAGTGGGAAGCCGTCCAAGTCGATGCCGACCTGATCACGCATGAAGGCCGCCTGATCGGGATCATAGGCGCCGGCCGGCGTGAACGCCCCGCGGCCGTCCTGGCTTTGTATCTCGTCGGGATCGTAGCCAGCGGCCAGCGTACCGCCCTGGAAGATGAGGTTCTGCATGTAGTCCTCGTCGTCGGCGGACGGCATTCCCTCGAACAGGTTGCGGGCGTCCTGGAGCACGCCGGGCGGCGTCTACCGCGCGCGTTTCCTGGCGCCACCGGATGACAAGCCACCTGCCACCAGGGTGGCGTTGTGGTCGATGGGTGCGGGTGCGGGCGTGGAAGGCGCGACCATGCTCACGTCGGGGGAGCACTCACCGGAGAGGCGGGAGATCTGTGGGTAGACGTGAAAGCCTGGCACAGGGTTGCAAGCCCATGCACGGGGCGAGTCGGGCAGCACCATCCGAGAAAACGCCGATGAGCCGGTGCTGGCCACGGCGACGGTAGCTTGGACGAGGCCATGCTGGCCAGGGTTTAACCCTAGCATGTAGAGCGCCTCCCTCGTTGCCTGCGCGATGCGGGCGTTGGTGACCTCCTGCTACGTGGCGGCCTCACCCCTTGCATCCGCGGCGTGCCTCCGGCCCTTCCTCTTAGCCGACTCCCTTGCCCGCTGGTCGGGCGTCAGCGGCTTCTTTGGCTTGGTCACGGCAGCGTTCTTGCACGAGGCACGAGGCATGCCTTTCAAGGAGGGGGTAGCGGCGCCGGACGAGGCGAGGGAGACGAGGCCGGCGGCGGCGTTGAGGTCGATGGAGTCGTCCATGGAGGGTGTGGGGCGGGAGCACGCGGGCGGGAGGGTTTTTGGTGGAACTGGGGGAAAATGGTGGTGGCTGCCACGGACTGGCGGGCCCGAGGAGAGGAGTAGGCGCGCGCGCATCCGTCTCTTGTCCGCACCGACGCAAATCCGGCTCAAAATTGGACCGGGAATTGGTCGGCATGCGGTCGCAGGCGGACTTGCGTACGTTTGGATCGGCACGTTGGGCCGCCTTTTGTGTTCGCGCCGATCCAAACGGACCGCGGCGGACGAAATGGATCACCCCGTTGGAGTTGCTCTAATTAACACGTGCAATTCATTTGGATCACACACATAGCACAGGGGAGTTCATCATATATGTCACCGAACTACCAAAAATTGGCATCTCCTATTCAACCCACGAAATTATTACTCGGTTTTCATTGTTTTTATTCTTTTTCTTCAACTTTTTTTGCTTCTTTTTCAGTTTTTGTTGGTTTCATTTATTTCCTTATCATTTTTCATCAATTATTTCTTTGTTCAACACATACCTACTTTTGTATATTTTTAGAGTACACGTGAAATATTTTATTTTGTTTTTTGCGAAAAGATGAAATCTATTATAAAAGTTCAGCGAAAGTATAAAGCATCTCAAACATAATAAAAAATCACATCGAGATTCCAAGAACAACAAATGACCACTACATTCGCTAGTACAAATTGTTGGCGTGCTGTTGGCGTCACTCCTCTGCCTGAGCCGGCTTGACCTTGTTGATGACAGCCGGGAAGTCTTCGTGCATGTACCCCTAAGGACCAGTACCCCAGAGCCGCAGTTGTCGTCATTGAACTCTTACATAGATCTGAAGTACTTGACACCAAATCTTATCACATGACGAGAAACCATAACTTTATCACCCCAAGGAGATGGCATGAATCTACGCCGGAGCTTCGTCAACTACGTCCAAACGGATGAACTTGAGGAGGATCAGAGTCCGGAAGATAAACTTGAAGAAGCAACGTCGCCATCTGTCTGAGCGCCGCACCTACGGGGACTAAAGCCTACTAACCGGAGAGAAGACACCGAGATTAACCTCCCCGTGCTCGCCGATGAATTCTAGAGGGAAGAGTTTGTCCTAGCCGCCTAGGCTTACTGAGGAAAACGAGAGGAGAGTTTTTAGCAAAGAAGCGATTTTTTTCATACACTGATACACATTGAACATTTTTTTTCTTAAATACATAGTTGAATACTTTTTTTACTATATGGTAAATATTTTTTCGAACGGAAACACTAAAATTTTGAAGTCGGATTTTTCGGCATGACAAATCTGATGTTTTTCATGGCATTTTATATTGGCGCGGTGATGGCAAATTTAGTTCCTAATGCGGGAATTTTCTAACAAAATAATAAACTGAAGTGGATTTGCTATGCTCGCAACTAAACTTGCCATCCTCTGAGAGCATAATTTCCATGAAAAATGCTCGATTTGCTATGGTAAAAAATCTGACGCTAGATTTGTAGTAAAGTCTTCTCAAATAAATCATGAACATGTTTTTAATGGGAATAAGGATTTTTTACACACGCAATGTACAGTTTTCATGTACATAAATAACATTTTAATACACGTTCATACATGCTATACAATTTTCATATACATAATTAGTTTTTGTAATTAGTTTTTTTCATTTCTACATTTTTAATATACATCAAGAACATTTTTATACATGTTTAATATTCTTAATATATGACTAGCATTTTTAAAACAATGATTAACATTTCTTTCAAATACATGTTTCATGTCCACTTTTTTCATAAACATCGTAGATTTTTCATATACATCTAAAGCATTCATTTGATATATATTTAAAATTTTATAAATATTTATTAACATTTGTATAGCGTCATTTTTGCAGTGTCACATACATTTTCCGGAAACTTGTGAACATTTTTCAAATATCATAGACAACCTTTTATGCTATCGACATTTTTTTGTATTGTGCTAACGATGTTTTATATTGCGTTATCACTTTTCGAAATTGATGATTTTAATTACTTTTATGTTTTGAAATATATTTATTTACAAGTTTTTCTAAAACAAGAATCTCTACTACTTAAAAAAACACAAGGTTCCCATTTTACCTTTTTCCCACCACCCCTTTGTCCAACCTTCCATGTATATGATAATCAATCACCTTATAAAAAAAATCGCTTTAATTTACTTACGAAATGATAATCAAAATATAAGGTAATTCACGAGCATAATTTGATGAACATTTGTCAACACAAACGCATTACTATTGGCAGGTTAATCAAAAGCTAACGCATTAGAATATTTATATCTCATTGCTACGCGCGGACATTGTTCTATTACAATATAAAACTAACAAAGAGAAAAACAGAGAAAGAGAGGAATTAACCAGGAAGTTAGCTGGGCCAGCCGGATAGCAACGCCTAATGCGAGTATTCCTTGAAACCTCCTAAATGTCACCTTGGGCGCCAGCTAAGGGAACGAGCGGTGACGGACGCGAGTAAATGGGCTAGCCCACCTAAGTTTTCTCAAATCAGTACATATACTAAAGTGGGAAGAGTTTGATTTTTCTCCTTTTTCTGATTTGTTTTGGAAGGTTACTGTTCAATTACGTGCCCATGGTGAACAGTATCTATGAACAGTGTCTGCGTGTGAACAGTACGTTCTTCCTAGCCGTGCTTCAGCAAAAAAATTGACTTGGTTTTCACGTAGTCAATATCATCATATGTTTTTATGTTTTAAAATAAGATATTACACATTTTATTTTATGTTAGGCCCGTTCTTACGCACTGGTATTCCATGATTTTATTTTCCTCTAACGATTTAAACAAAATACTATGATTTTTAAAGAACAGTAACCCAAACAAACCAGAACAACAAGTCAAATAAATTGAAACACTATTCCTGGAGTAATAATTTCGTACGCAGCAGTGTTTATGTGACCGGTGTTTTCATACCCGCCGAATAAATTTCATATACCCATACCCATCCCCAAAAAGTGAACATAACTTTGAATGAACAATACCCAGTGCATCCACGTGAACAAAAAAGAGAACATAACTTTGAATGAACAGTATACAGTGCATCCGCGTGAACAGAAAACTATGAAAAATATAAAGTGATTTTTTAAACAAAAATATAGAGGGTTGTTTTCCTTTTTAAGGTTTTCTATATACCTACTGTTGAGAAATTATGTGGGGTGATTACACTTGCTGCAGGTCAGTTTACCACAGAAATTTCTCAATCCGGGTTCCACCACTCACCGCTTATCTCGCTCACAGGCCACTCTTTGGGAGATATCACCGACCGCTTTCTTCTCCTTAAACAATTCTTTTCGACGCCCCTTCTCTCTCCCGCCCTGTCCCTCTTCCGACTCCCAATGTGTTTCGTTACTTTTGTAGGTAAATCTGCAATAAATCCCACAATGTATCTATCTATTTTCCCCAAAAATTTCTTTTAACGTTCATGATACATCATCTTGCTTTGTTAAAAAATCCCCATTGATTTTCCTTTAGCTATTTTGTAATTGCAGCACCACAACATAGAGACGATAATTTGATACCATTTAATGGGATGCCCTATTAAAAAATTCTAAAGAGTCAAAAAAGATTGTTTCGTATTATGCATTTCTTTCCTATGCACAACCGAGAGAAGAGTAATATGTGGCCTATCCAATGCAAAATGTATCTCCGTTAGTGAGCATATTCTATGGATAAATACAGAGCAAAACTTGATTTCATATATATTATGTTTCTACACAATTGATCCAAAATGGTGTATTGTATATCTTCTACTAACATAAACTACTTAATTATTTTTTACTTCAAAGTTGACAAGAAAATAATTCTATTATAACAAAATTTGTGAGAAGCCTTACCACCCAAATTCTAATTTATTCAAAAAGGAGTCCCTTGTGAGTAAGAATTAAACGTCTATAAGGAAAAAGGTTTCCTACTAAATGGGGTTCATTTCCATGGCTTTGTAAGAGAACAGTGGGTCAAAACATAAGATAGTGAAGCTGATCCGTAATATTGATAGGAACAAAGAGTTACTATAATATTGTCCAAGAATTCCATGGAATAAAGCCAAATATAGATGACGATATAGCATATAACGTGTCATTGCCACTTGATAATCCAAAGTGTGAAGCACCTGAGGATTATCTTCAGGGTCACCTGTTGAATGAGCCCTCTTAATAGTTTACGGAAAATAAACCATTTCTTGCTTCTTTTGACAAAAATGTATTAATAATAGATTAATTGCTGAAAAGGATGTACTACATGTTCAAGCGGAAGAAACTACCAAAGAACCTACATGAAACTATTCGTCAAAAAAAATGTCACTCAACCAACATCTTCGCTTCACTTCCTATTCTTTTTCTTTGACCAAATGAACAATAAAAAATTCAGATGGGCTCTCTTACGGGCATGGCGTGACGCCGCGCTTTTTTCGACACTAGTTATTTAACTAGTGGACCAGCGCCTGTTGACTGTCAACAAGTGACCATTCATCAAGGAGTCAGGGTGTGCAAACCGAACCAAGAATCAAAAACCAATGAAAACAATCAAAATAATTTTTTGGTTTTTTTCAGGTTTCAGTTTCAGTTTTAAAATTTGATAACCATTTGCATTTTGGTTTTTTACGTTAGAAACCGATAACCATTTGGTTAAACTGAATTAACCAAAGTTGAGATTTTTTAGGTTCAAAAGCGTAATGGGCTGCTATAGCATGATGGTCCCCAAGTGCAGGGAATCATCGTAGCAATTTCCAATAGTGCAAGTGATAAGTATGGAGTGTCGAACCCAGAAGGAGCTAAAGGTAAGATCAATATTCTCTCAAGTCATATCTGCCACTGATACGACTCTGCGTACACCGAACGTTTGCTTCCAACTAGAAACGAGAAATAAAACTACGTTGTAGGTATGAAGAGGATAACTTTGCATGATATCAGAGAGCTAAAATATAAAAGTAGGTGATGTTCTCATAAAGTTAGAATATATTACTAAATATTATAAATAGCGAGTGTGAAATAATGGTGGATCGCTGTGCGGAATTGTCCTAGGCAACTGTTAACAAGACCAGCAGTCGTCGTTGCAATTTCATATGAGGGAGAGGCATAAGCTAACATACTTTCTCATCTTGGATTGTATGCACTTATGATTGGAACTCTAGCAAGCATCCGCAACTACTAAAGATCATTAAGGTAAAACTCAACCATAGCATTAAATCATCAAGTCCCCTTTATCCCATACGCAACAATCCCCTTACTCGGGTTTATGCTTCTGTCACTCAAGCAACCCACTATAAGTGAATCATAAACGTATTGCAACACCCTACAGCGGGAATCCCTCACGTTTGCGCGACACGGAGGGCACCATAGGACATCACCAAAATAAAACATACAACTCGTACTAATCTAGATCATCAATCAACCCAAAGACAAAGGATATCTACTCAAAACATCATAGGATGGCAACACATCATTGGATCATAATATGTGGCATAAAGCACCATGTTCAAGTAGGGATTACAGCGGGGTGCGGGAGAGTGGACCGCGTAAAAGAGATGAGGATGGTGATGTTGATGAAGACGATCACCGCGGCGATGATTCCCCTCCCGATGGCACTCCGACGCCACTGAGAGAGAGGAGGAGAGGTTCTCCCCCTTGTGCTTCCTCCTCCATGGCCTCCCTCCTAGATGGGGAGAGGTTCTCCCTCTGGTCCTTGGCCTTCATTGTGATGATGGCCCCTCTGGGATCCTCCTCCATGGCCTCCGGTGATGATGGCCCCCTCCGGCAGTGTGCCAAAGAGGGCCTAGATTGATTTCTCGTGGTTACAGAGGCTTGCGGCGGCGGAACTTCCGATCTAGGTTAGTTTTTGGAGGTTTCTGAGTTTATAGGAATTTTTGGCGTCGGTCTCACGTCCAGGGGGTCTCCGAGTTGTCCACGAGATAGGAGGGCGAGTCTGGGGAGGTAGGGCGCGCCCTACATCCTCGTGGATGGCTCGGGACTCTTCTGGCCCAACTCTTTTACTCCGGGGGCTTCTTTTGGTTCATAAAAAATCATCAAAAATTGACATGTCAATTGGACTCCGTTTGGTATTCCTTTTCTGTAAAACTCAAAAACAAGGAAAAACAGAAACTGGCACTGGGCTCTAGGTTAATAGGTTAGTCCCAAAAATCATATAAAATAGCATATAAATGCATATAAAACATCTAAGATGGATAATATATACGTTGGAGACGTATCATAGCACAATACTTTCTAGCCAATTTAGTGCTTCAGTTTACATGATTAGTGATGTCGCTTGAACTACATCGGTAATTCCCCAAAGAGAAAGGGATGATGGATCACAACTATGGTATGTATTTCCCTCAGTGATGAAACCAAGGTTATCGAACCAGTAGGAAAACCACGCAACACTATGTAAAGGGTACCTGCACACAAACAACAAATACTTGCAACCTGACGTATAAGAGGAGTTGTCAATCCCTCCCGGATAGTAGATTGGTAAATAGATAGATTGATAATTGCAAATGGAAGAATGAGAAATAAAATTCAGCGAGGTATTTTTGTGTTTCTGATAATATAGATATGAAAATAAAAGTTGCAAATAGAGGAAAAAGCAAGTAGCAATGTAGATCTGAAAGTATATGATAGGAAAATAGACCCTGGGCCGTAAATTTCACTAGTGGCTTCTCTCGAAAACTAGAAACGGTGGGTGAACAAATTACTGTTAGGCAATTGATAGAAAAGCAAATAATTATGACGATATCCAAGACAATCATTATGTATATAGGCATCACGTCCAAGATTAGTAGACTGACACCTGGCTGCATCTACTATTATTACTCCACACATCGACCGCTATCCAGCATGCATCTAGTGTATTAAGTTAATGGAAAAAATGGAGTAATACAATAAGAACGATGACATGATGTAAACAATATATTCATATAGGAATAGACCCCATCTTTTTATCCTTAATAACAACGATACATGCGTGCCTTGTAGCCCTTTCTGTCACTAGGAAAGAGCACCGCAAGATCGAACCCATTACAAAGCACCTCTTCTCATTGCAAGATAAATAGATAATGTTGGCCAAAAAAAACAAATATCAGAGAACAAATATGTGGCGATCATAATCAAGAATGAATATTAAATCAAGGCAAATCTGATAATAAACTCACAATTCATCGGATGTCAACAAACACACCGCACAAAGTTAATACATCAAATAGATCTCCAAGAGACCATTGTATTGAGAAACAAAGAGAGAAGAAGTCATCTAGCTACTGCCTACGGACCCGTAGGTCTGAGTTAAACTATTCACGCGTCATCGGAGAGACACCCATGAGGATGATGAACCCCTCCGTGATTGTGTTCCCCTCCGGCGAAGTGCCGGAAAGGGCTCTAGATTGGATCTCGTGCCTCTGGAACTTGCGGCGACCGCTACATTTATTCATGCGCACTTGCTACCTTTAGCATTTCCGGAGCACGAAGTGCGTCTAGAGAACCGATTCTAGGTAGGCTTTTTAGTTTCTTCAATGGAAAAAAGAATTCTTTCTATACCTTCAAAAAATCAAATTCTACAAAAAAATATACATGCACATACATATGTGTGTAGTCTGTATTGCCTAGTGGCTTTACAGACTTCTGGGTGTTGGTACTGTCCAGATATGTAGTGTTAACAGGTTTTCGCCCCATGGTGGATACCTCAAGTTTGAGCATCCACGACGGTTTCCTGTTAATGCTCCAGCTCGCTCCTCCCTTTCATGCCCCCTTCGATTACTTCTTCGAGTTGCATTACTTGAGATGAACTACTTGTATTGATATATATTTTTGTTAAGAAATTAATGGAAATGGGTGTGAGCCCGGTTGAAAGCCACGCATGGATGGGACGATCGCGGTTGTGCACTACCAACAAGGAAATAACTAGTATTGACAACGCCGATGGCAACCTTATTCCTTGATCAGGCTAAAAAACTTATTCCTTGATCAATAATGTCCCCTTCAAAGACTCCTTTTTTAAATCATCAACAAATATTTCATATGTATACTGTTCACAAAAAGACGAAAATGTAGTATACAAATCGCTATATCATTTAATGACACTTTGCAGGTACATAGTACCTGCATCTGTAATTACAAATAATAGACGTTGTGGAAATTTTAAATTGTGTTTATTATTATTATTATTGAACTCCAGGCACCCTAATTGAAGTTAAAAATTTGAATAACATATTTAAAATGCCACACTCCAGCACGAGAAGTTGAAGCATCACTTTTTATGTGCTCGGTGGTGTAGAAATTAGCATCACAATTTATAGACTGCTTACATATCAAGAAAGTATGTACCGTCATTTGAACGGTGACCAGCAATCAAGATGGACCTTTTACTAGTAGTTCATATTTCAATATTTTTATAAAAATTAAGAAAAACTATTAGATTACGTAAATGCTTTTCAGGACGTACCCACGCGTATGATTTTTAAATTATCAACATTTGCAAAGCAGTATTGCCACCTGTCCACAAGAACAGATACAACCAAAATTTTATTTTGAGAAACACCTATAACTTCATTCATATTCATAATAATTACATGTACACTAAATTGGACCCATGATCTAAGAAAATACAAAGTAACTCCTAAGACTAAGGATTACAATGAAATTTCTTGAAACCACTTTCTTCGCGGCACCAATCTCGGCTTCAAGAGATATTCAATAGATTCGGTATAGAGGCTGCAATTGGACTGGAGCAACCATGTTGTCACTCTTTCACCCGCACGAACATTATCAATAATGGTTTTACGATAAATGGTCTCCCCCGGCTTTAGATTATAAAGCAACAGCCGAGCATACAACCACCGATACCACAAAAAGAAAGAAGAAGAAGAAGAAGAAGAAGAAGAAGAAGAAGAAGAAGAAGAAGAAGAAGAAGAAAGAAGGCAACAAAGAATACAAGATGCAACCGGACAACAACAGTCCTGACAACCCTAGAAGCTAGGACATCGAGGACTCCGGCAACTCCAGGACATGCCCACGATACGCTCACGCTAATGGAGTGGCCCTATCGTCGGAGGAAGAGCACAGCCGTCAACTCCCATACCGTTGCCTGGCCATCCGAGAGCACGCTTGATCCCAGATCACTAGTAGAAAACAGGGCTATCGTTCGACCCTGGCCAGGCCATTAGTCCCGGACCAGGACCAATGTGGGGTATTAGACCCGGTTCGTGAGCCCAGGGGGGCGGCCGGGGCCTCGTGGGCATTGGTCCTGGTTCGTGTAGAACCATTTGTCCCGGTTTGAGCCACGAACCGGGACCAATGGTCCTCGCTGCTGGCCCACAACCATTGGTCCCGGTTCGTGGCATGAACCGGGACAGAAGGGGTGGCTTTAGTCCCGGTTCATGCCACGAACCGGGACAAATAAGTTGCCTATATATACCCACCGCTGCGGCAGAGCACTCCACAGTGCTCTGTTTTTTCAATCCGGCGAGGAGAGGGCATTTGGGTGCTCTAGTTCACCTCCTATGCACATGAGGTGTTCGATGAAATGCACGAGCCACACTAGTTAAGCTTTCTCCTCTCGAAGCTCAACCTAGGAGCTCCATTTTTTTCGAGATTTGTCTAGATTTAGGGGTCCGTCACGCCCCGTCCCCATTTTCACTGCCGTTGATCGCTCGCGCCGATCTTGTCGCCGGCACCACCGTGGTGAGCCTCTTGTTCTTATCTTCTTTATGATACTTGTCTGATTTTCTTACTTTAGATAGATATTTGTCTGATTTTCTTAATTTTGACACACATAATTATATGTAATGCACGCAGATGAACCAGCAATGGATGTATGGTGACAGACACACCTCCGAGTACATTAAGAGCGTGCATATTTTTCTCGAAGTGGCTGAGGCAAACAAGCAGAATGGTTTTATGTGTTGTCCATGTAGTAAATGTGGGAATACGAAGTCTTACTCTGACCGGAAAATCCTTTACACCCACCTGCTTTACAAGGGTTTCATGTCACACTATAATGTTTGGACGAGGCAGGGAGAAATAGGGGTTATGATGGAAGACGGCGAAGAAGAAGAGGACAATGACAACTATGTGCCCCCTGAATACGGTGATGCTGCAACGGGGGGAGCTGCTGAAGATCAAGAGGAACCAGACGATGTGCCCGATGATGTTGCAACGGGGGAAGCTGCTGAACATCAAGAGAAACTAGATGATGTGCCCGATGATGATCTCCACCGGGTCATTGCCGATGCAAGGATGCAATGCCAAAGTCAAAAGGAGAAGCTGAAGTTCGATCGCATGTTAGAGGATCACAAAAAAAAAGTTGTACCCCAATTGTGAAGATGGCAACACAAAGCTGGGTACCGTACTGTAATTGCTGCAGTGCAAGGCAGAGAATGTTGTGACTGACAAAGGATTTGAGAAGCTACTGAAAATATTGAAGAAGAAGCTTTCAAAGGATAATGAATTGCCCGACAGTACGTATGCAGCAAAGAAGGTCGTATGCCCTCTAGGATTGGAGATGCAGAAGATACATGCATGCCCTAATGACTGCATCCTCTACCACGGTGCGTACGAGGATTTGAACGCATGCCCGGTATGCGGTGCATTGCGGTATAAGATCAGACGAGATGACCCTGGTGATGTTGACGGCGAGCCCCGCAGGAAGAGAGTTCCTGCGAAGGTGATGTGGTATGCTCCTATAATACCACGGTTGAAATGACTATTCAGAAACAAAGAGCATGCCAAGTTGATGCGATGGCACAGTGAGGACCGTAAGAAATACAGGAAGTTGAGAGCACCCGCTGACGGGTCGCAGTGGAGAAAAATCGAGAGAGAGTACTGGGCTAAGTTTGCACGTGACCCAAGGAACATATGGTTTGGTTTAAGCGCGGATGGCATTAATCCTTTCGGGGAGCAGAGCAGCAATCACAGCACCTCGCACGTGACTCTATGTATGTATAACCTTCCTCCATGGATGTGCATGAAGCGGAAGTTCATTATGATGCCAGTTCTCATCCAAGGCCCTAAGCAACCCGCCAATGACATTGATGTGTACCTAAGGCCATTGGTTGAAGAACTTTTACAGCTGTGGAATGGAAACGGTGTACATGTGAGGGATGAGCACAAACAGGAGGAATTTAACCTGCACGCGTTGCTATTTGTAACCATCAACGACTGGCCCGCTCTCAGTAACCTTTCAGGACAGACAAACAAGGGATACCACGCATGCATGCACTGTTTAGCTGACACCGAAAGTATATACCTAGGAAGCTGCAGGAAGAATGTGTACCTGGGCCATCGTCGATTTCTTCCGACCAACCATCAATGTCGAAAGAAAGGCAAGCATTTCAAAGGCGAGGCAGATCATCGGAAGAAGCCCGCCATGCGTACCGGTGATCATGTACTTGCTATGGTCAATGATTTACACGTAATCTTTGGAAAGGGTCCCGGCGGACTAGCTGTTCCGAGTGACACTGGGGGACACACACCCATGTGGAAGAAGAAATCTATATTTTGGCACCTAACCTACTGGAAAGACCTAGAGGTCCGCTCTTCGATCGACGTGATGCACGTGACGAAGAACCTTTGCGTCAACCTGCTAGGCTTCTTGGGCGTGTATGAGAAGACAAAAGATACAGCTGAGTCACGGGAGGACCTGCAACGTTTGCACGAAAAAGGCGGCATGCCTCCAAAGCAGTATGAAGGTCCTGCCAGCTACGCTCTTACCAAAGAAGAGAAGGTAATCTTCTTTGAATGTCTGCTTAGTATGAAGGTCCCGACTAGCTTCTCGTCGAATATAAAGGGAATAATAAATATGGCAGAGAAAAAGTTTCAGAACCTAAAGTCTCATGACTGCCACGTCATTATGACGCAACTGCTTCCGGTTGCATTGAGGGGGCTTCTATCGGAAAACGTCCGATTAGCCATTGTGAAGCTATGTGCATTCCTCAATGCAATCTCTTAGAAGGTGATCGATCCAGAAATCATACCAAGGCTAAGGAGTGATGTGGTGCAATGTCTTGTCAGTTTTGAGCTGGTGTTCCCACCATCCTTCTTCAATATCATGACGCACGTCCTAGTTCATCTAGTTGACGAGATTGTCATTCTGGGCCCCGTATTTCTACACAATATATACCCCTTTGAGAGGTTCATGGGAGTCCTAAAGAAATATGTTCGTAACCGCGCTAGGCCAGAAGGAAGCATCTCCATGGGCCATCAAACAGAGGATGTCATTGGGTTTTGTGTTGACTTCATTCCTGACCTTAAGAAGATAGGTCTCCCTAAACCGCGGTATGAGGGGAGACTAACTGGAAAAGGCAGGCTTGGAGGGGAGACAATAATATGCAGGGACGGATACTCTTGGTCTCAAGCACACTGCATAGTTCTACAGAACTCTACCTTGGTGACCCCTTATGTCGATGAACACAAGAACAGTCTGCGCTCCAAACACCCAGAGTAGTGCGACGACTGGATTACATGTGAACACATCAGGACTTTCAGCAGTTGGTTGGAAACATGTCTCAGAGATGAAAACACTTTTTGTGATGAGCTGTACTCGTTGTCCAGGGGACCATCTTTGACTGTTACGATTTAGAAAGGATACGAGATAAATGAGAATACATTTTACACGATCGCCCAAGATCAAAAGAGCACCAACCAAAACAGCGGTGTCCGCTTTGATTCAGCCATCGAGAGGGGAAAGGACACATATTATGGTTACATAGTGGACATATGGGAACTTGACTACGGAGTAGATTTTAAGGTCCCTTTGTTTAAGTGCAAATGGGTCAATCTATCAGGAGGCGGGGTACAGGTAGACCCACAGTACGGAATGGCAATAGTGGATCTGAACAATCTTGGGTACACTGACGAACCGTTCGTCCTAGCCAATGATGTGGTATAGGTTATCTATGTGAAGGACATGTCTACCAAACCGAGAAAAAGAAAAACTAAGGAAGCGAATACATCATACGATGAGCCAAAGCGCCACATAGTTCTTTCGGGAAAAAGGGACATCGTGGGAGTGGGGGGCAAGACAGACATGTCCCAAGATTATGAAAAGTTTCATGAAATTCCTCCCTTCAAAGTCAAGGCTAACCCAAGCATCCCGATAAATGATGAAGATTATCCATGGTTACGGCGCAATAAGGAAAGGACACAAGCGAAGAAAAAGTGAAGACTTTATCCACAACTATTATGATGATACCATGCCAACTTTCAATCTTTTTGTAGTTCATTTGAAATGCATGTTGTAAAAGACAAGTTTCCGTATGAAATCCTGATACTTCGAAAGAGATTGTCCGTTTTGTACATGAAGTGCATCCGGTTTTTGTCGTAACCCTCTCAACTTTCTTGCATATGCTATGTGGATGAAATGATGATACCATGCCAAAATAAAAGAGAGGCGCAATGCTCACCTGCACGTTGCTTAGCTTCAGTCCAACGTGCAGGTGAGCACTGCGCTTCTCCCTTCATCGTCTCTACACTCAGGGCTTATAAACCGCTGCGAGTGCCTCTCGCTTGGCGAGGTGGGACTAAAAAACAGCTGCAGAAAGAATCAACTAAAAAACTCTTTTATCGGTTCATGCCACGAACCGGTACTAAAAGGTGCTCGTGGGGCCCCAGCCTTAAAACCTGTACCAAATAAAATGCCTTTGTAACAGCCTTAGAACTGGTACTAAAGGAATCAACTAAAAAGCTTTTATAAACCTCTAGTATTATTGAAACTAAAATTATATAGAATTTTGTTACAAACTTTAATAGCAAAAAAGAATTATCATAAAAGAAAATAAATAAGTAATTAGAATTTTGTTCAAAACATTAAAAGCAACAAGAATTATCATAAAAGAAAATAAATAAGTAATTAGAATTTTGTTACAAACTTTAATAGCAAAAATAATTATCATAAAAGAAAATAAATAAGTAATTAGAATTTTGTTCAAAACATTAAAAGCAAAAAGAATTATCATAAAAGAAAATAAATAAGTAATTAGAATTTTGTTACAAACTTTAATAGCAAAAAAATTATCATAAAAGAAAATAAATAAGTAATTAGAAACAAAAAAGGAAAGCAAAAAAAATGGAAAAAAATCAAAAAAGTGCCACCTACAGGGCCACCACGGCCTGCATACGACTAGAAATCCATTACTAGGGCCAGGATGCAGGCCCGTAGTAGGCCCAATAGGCCCACAAGCACAGAGATTGATTCTAGGCCCGTCAGCCTCCAGTAGAGAGGAGCTCGAAGTGGTTGGTTCGGCAGGGCTTATAAACCACTCTGAGCCCCTCTCGGCTAGCGAGGTGGGACTAAACATAGCACCGCACCGCGCCAGCACACGCCCTTTGGTCCCGGTTGGTTGGTGCCACAAACCGGTACCAATGCACCCCTTTAGTCCCGGTTGGTGCCACCAACCGGGACTAAAGGGGTGCATTGGTACCGGTTCGTGGCATCAACTGGTACCAATGCCCCCCTTTAGTCCCGGTTGGTGGCTCCAACCGGGACCAAAGGCCTCTGCTTCCCGCCCTTTGGGCTGCTAAAAAGAGGCCTTTGGTCCCGATTGAAGGCACCAACCGGGACTAAAGGGGTGCATTGGTCCCGGTTGGTGCCACG
>NC_057810.1:712076393-712085419 GCF_018294505.1 Triticum aestivum | reverse complement strand
CTGTTCATAGAATTTTAATGATTTTTTCTGTTAGATTTTTTGCATGATGAAATAATTTTTTTCTATTGTGATTTTGTTCATAGAAAATTGTGCATGATCAAAGTCATTTACGAATATGTTCATATTTCGAATAGAGGAAAAAGGAAAAAATAAGAAGAGAAAGTGTTTAATATAATTAGTTAGAAAAATAATAGAACTATAGTTAAACTAGTTTATTTTTAGTAAGTACTACTTTATTTTATTTATAGTAAGTCTTTCATATATAGTTGAACTAGCTAGTTGATTTAATAAACTACTTTATTTTACTATATATAGAAGTAGTTTGTTTTTAGTAAGTACTATTTTATTTATTTATAGTAAGTGCCTAGTAGTTGAACTAGTTGATTTAATTAATAAAACTACTTTATTTAATTATATATAGAAGTAGTTCCCGCATCGACGTCGATGATGCCTATCCCGCATCCTCGTCGTCGTCGACTCGGCGGTGGAGGCCTGCTTGATCAGGGCCATGTTCGGGACTAGGCTCCGCCGGGCTGGTATTGAGAGGTGCTACCTTCCGGGGGACGTAGGTTGGTGAGGAGGCAACCCGTTGTTGACTCGATACTTGTTTGTTGGCGGTCGCGTGGGCCAGTGATGGTGCCGAGGCTTCAGGACACCACGGAGGAGGTACGCCACCGTGTCAGCGAGGAGGACGAGCACGTCCGTCGCTACATGGCTGCATTGGAGGGCAGGTTCGACAATACCTGGCAGGTTCTTCAGGGATCTCACTAGAGCTATGATCCTGTGATGGTTTTTTATCTTTGGGTGTCTACCGCCCGCGACGATACCCATCGGGCGCTACGGTTCTAGCTGTATTAGCGATGCTATATCTATGATAGTATTCGAAGAGTATTAGTGATAATATTCGACGATGTACGGACACAAGAGATGATGTAGTTTTGGTTATAATTTAATGCATGCTAATTTGAATACTATTTTATTTTACGATTTGGTTTTGCTTATTGAATGCTCATATTGGAAAAGTACTCCTACTTTGAATGCTAAAATTGAAAAGCACTCTATGCAGAAATCTAGGAGCCCCCTCCATCATCCACGCCATCGTGGGGGTAGCTTCTCCTTCATTCCCGTGTGCTAGACAATTTGGTGTAATAATGCACTCGGGAATGAAAAGAGGAGCTACCATCACCGATAGTCAACCCTTGATTAATAATAATGATCTAATTTAGGGTTTTTAGTACATATATTTAATTGTACAAGTTTAATATTTGAATTATGAACATAGGCCGGAAATGTCGTACTTGGACGATGAAAACCGCCCAGGGAAGTGCGACTGGTGCCACGACGACCGAGGTATGTGCGACAGGTTTATTGAGCTGGACGAAGATCGGTGCTTCAGCATTAAGCTCGAGGAGACCTTTGATGTTCATACGGTACGCAACGACAACAATCGTTTTTTTTGTAATTAAGCACGACTTCAACTATTTTAAGGTGTATTTTTCATCTTTTTCAATTCTACTAGCTTATCCCATGCTATGGAAGACGCTATGTCTTGGAGAGGATGGGTTTTGAAGACCATGAAAGTATGGAAACCAAAACAATTCTCCTAAGGACCCAGCATGGTGTGGATTTTAAAGTAAAGTTGTACAATGCTGACAGTGTAACCCATTTTGATTGCAAAAATTGGCAAGCACTTCGCAAGATGTATGGTTTTGATGAGGGTATGCTTGTCACCATGGATCTTGGTGATCCTACAATTGAGCAAGACAATATGGACATTTGGGTCCTTGTGGATACACCTCCAATTCTTCCCCCATGCGAGCTTAACATAGTTATTAAGTAATTTATATTGTTTATTTCAAAATAGTTGACAACTTATTTCCATTGACAGCTTATTTTCATTCTTCAAAGAATGTGCGGAAGATGGTAGACAAAATCCACTACACCGATGGCTCCGAATTACTAACTTATAAGGAGAAAAATCATCTAATCGCATTTTGTACTGATCTTGAGAATTACAATATTTACAATCAAACTCCTCAACATTATGGTCAATACGTGCCACTAGTGCACGTGTTGAACTACGGTAACTACCATGGAGATACCCTGGTAAGATTTTTTATTATTACGACATCCGTGCATCTTTTTGCATACTTCTAAAACTAGTATACATCATTGCTAACTACGAAGTTATTACTATGTATTTCAACAGATAATCCCGAATGATTGTGTGCCTCATCTGATGTATACGCACGGTCGCCTTGATGTTTTGAACATACAACCAGGTCGTCCTACGAATCTCAACTGTCCATACCGGATTTCTAAAAGAAGTGGAGACATGACAATCAAAGAATGGAAAGAATATATGGACAGTCGTAAGGAGCTTCTTGGAAGCAAAAGGAAGCGAATCGCAAGAATTGGAGACAGGATGATCTCCATTCTTCATAATGGAGAGTCAGGGTCTATATTGTTTTATGCTACTTTATCTTAAGTGTGTTTAGGTCTACCTGATACTGATGATGTGCTAAGAACAATTATGTAGGGTTGGGTTCGATGACTATGAGTATGATGATCGTATGACTTGTTATTAATAACGAGTAGAAGTTGTATGATGATGCATGATTAGTAGGACTTGTTATTATATATAATGATGTATGATGCGAGCATGAAGAAGTTATAAACCAAGCACGAAGATAAGAGAGGACACTTCTCTCTATTAGCTAGCTAATAACAACCTAAATTAACCCCCAAAACCCCTAAACCAGCCACTTTAAAAAACCTCAGATGCCTTTTTTTCCCGGTTTATGTCACCAACCGGGACCAAAGGCCCCCCTGCCTGGGCTGCCCGCAGCGGCCACGTGGATGTCCATCTGTCCCGGTTCGTGTAAGAACCGGTACTAAAGGGGGGAGGCATTAGTAACGACCTATTAGTCCCGGTTCAAGAACCGGGACTAAAGGCCCTTACGAACCGGGACAAATGCCCTGTTTTCTACTAGTGGATGGACTGGGAGAGGATGGCAACACGCTACCATGCCGGCAAAGCTACCCCGATCAAGGCCACCGCCTCGGGGCACGCCACGAAGAACACCGAACATTGTCGAGCAGGACCAACTGAAGAACACCGGCAACCGGCCACGCCAAAGCCGCGACCACCACTTGCCCGTCCCAAAGGCGGCGTCTTTAGGAAGAAAGCGACGCCAAGACGCCGTCGCCGCCCAATCCAAGGGGATTCGGGTTTTCACCCGGGAAAAGTAGAGGAGGAGCATGGGCTAGGACTCGATGCCAACCCCAAGAAGTAGAACGGCGAGGGAGCGCCGCCAGCATCGTGGCTGCCGCAGCGCGCCAAGGGTTTCCCCCATCCGTATCCCACTCCGACCAACCACCAAACCAGCCACACGAGGTCGCTGGCAACCGAGTCCGCGTGGGCGCCAGAGAACGCGAGGTCGCCGTCTTCAAATTGAGATTTGTGCTCACCGCCGACTCGCCGCCCGCACGGCCAAGTCCAGCGCCGGAAACCATCAGCACCACCTCCCCCCGTCGCCAGGGAAGGGCGCCCTCATCGGAGGAGGCTGCCGCCACCGCACCTGCGCCACCCAAACTGGAGGCCCCGCTAGCCGCCGGCCACGGCAGGGGAGGTCGCCCATGGTCCAAGCCGCACGCAGCCCCCGCCACACGTCGGGCCGCCGGCGCTAGATCTGGCCGGATCCGACGGGTGCGGCACCACCCGAGACCACGGCCGCCACGCCGCAAGAGGAAGCCCCGCATGCGACGCCTCCACGCACGCCGCCGAAAGCACCTTGAGTCGGCTATCTAAAAATATGGGAAGCCTTGATCGATGAGCATACTTGGGCTGAGATGATCCCCTAGAAGTGCAGACCGTGGAATCACTATATCTTCATTATGATGTCGGTAAAAGATTTCACATCCATAAAGAATCAAACCAACAAAAATACTTGACACAACAACATAAACTCATCAGATCCGAATAATCGGATCTGTGAGGGCGGAAAACTATATAAACTCATCTGCAAAGTTTACCCCGACGCGAAGCAGCTTGAAGCAGTCAGTGCGTCAAAGGCCACCGTCGCATGCATCTCCAGACTTTGACCGGACTTGCCGACAGTGCCCGCCACCTGTTGGTGATCGCTTTCTTTCCTCTTAACAGGGAGAGCTGGCGTACGTACGTCGGCGGTGCCGGCTTCGACCCAACGCTCACATCATCGCCGTCCGAAGCTACGTAGACACCTTAATTTTGTCGTGGGTGTCAGTCGGCATCACTTGGTCGGCATTCAGCCATCCAGCAACGTATGCACGTAAGTTTCAAAAAAACGTACGCACGCGTGTCAAGCCAAGGAGGCTCACCTGTCGAAATCAAAACATGGCCCATCACAAGTTTATAACGTACTTTCTCCGTAAAGAAATATACACTGGTAGAAAAAGAGGCTTCCGTCCAGCCCCATTAGTCGCGAAACTGTAGGAACCGCGACTAATGAAGTCTTTAGTCGCGGTTCGGCAGACGAACCGCGACCAAAGGCCTGGGCCCAGGGCGCTCGGTGGCCAGCTGGTGCACGTGATGGGCTTTAGTCGCGGTTGGCCAGGCCAACTGCGACTAAAGGTGCCCAAAGGCCTTTAGTCGCGGTTGGCAAGGCCAACCGCGACTAAAGCTCCTCCCCTATATATACCAGTTCAGCACGCTCACTTAGCCATTTGGTGCCACTTCTCTTCACAAGCTTCACAAGGGGGTGTAGGTTTGCTTTTGGTTCCTCTTATGCACACAAGGTGTTTGATGAAATGCCCCAAGAGGGTGAAACAAACATGATATGAAGTGTTGGAGCCACACTTGAGGTTCCTCATTTATTTTTTCCTCCTCGATCGCGGTTAGCAACTTGAACCTTTCATGCATGTGTGTCATTGATAAAATATGCATGTGTGTTGTTCATTGTTTAATTTCTATTGTTTATAGCTAGTTAGTTTAACAAATGCATGATGGTTAATTATATATTTTATATTATAATAATGCAGATGAATCGGCAATGGATGTATGGTAACCGACTCTCCCACGAGTTCACTACGGGTTTGAAAGATTTCCTCGTAGTGGCTAATGCGAACAAGCAGAAGGGTTTTGTTATCTATCCATGTGTTGAATGTAAGAATCAGAAGGGTTACTCTTCCTCAAGAGAAGTTCACCTGCACCTGCTTCGGCACGGTTTCATGCCAAGCTATAATTGTTGGACCAAGCATGGAGAAAGAGGGGTTATAATGGAAGAAGATGAAGAAGGGGATGATTTCATCGATGAAAGCTATCTTGCTCATTTCGGTGATACTTTCATGGAGGATGCTGAAGGTGAAGGGGAAGGTGAAGGTGAAGAAGAGGCACGTGATGAGACCGTTGATGATCTTGGTCGGACCATTGCTGATGCACGGAGACGCTGCGAAACTGAAAAGGAGAGGGAGAATTTGGATCGCATGTTAGAGGATCACAGAAAGTCGTTGTACCCCGGATGCGATGATGGTCTGAAAAAGCTGGGCTGCACACTGGATTTGCTGAAATGGAAGGCACAGGCAGGTGTAGCTGACTCGACATTTGAAAACTTGCTGAAAATGTTGAAGAATATGTTTCCAAAGAATAACGAGTTGCCCGCCAGTACGTACGAAGCAAAGAAGGTTGTCTGCCCTCTAGGTTTAGAGGTTCTGAAGATACATGCATGCATCAACGACTGCATCCTCTACCGCGGTGAATACGAGAATTTGAATGAATGCCCGGTATGCACTGCATTGCGTTATAAGATCAGAGGCGATGACCCTGGTGACGATGTTGAGGGCGAGAAACCCAGGAAGAGGGTTCCCGCCAAGGTGATGTGGTATACTCCTATAATACCACGGTTGAAACGTCTGTTCAGGAACAAAGAGCATGCCAAGTTGTTGCGATGGCACAAAAAGGACCGTAAGTCGGACGGGGAGTTGAGACACACCGCAGATGGAACGCAATGGAGAAAGATCGACAGAGAGTTCAAAGATTTTGCAGCTGACGCAAGGAACATAAGATTTGGTCTAAGTACAGATGGCATGAATCCTTTTGGCGAGCAGAGCTCCAGCCATAGCACCTGGCCCGTGACTCTATGCATCTACAACCTTCCTCCTTGGTTGTGCATGAAGCGGAAGTTCATTATGATGCCAGTGCTCATCCAAGGTCCGAAGCAACCCGGCAACGACATCGATGTGTACCTAAGGCCATTAGTTGATGAACTTTTACAGCTGTGGGGCAGACCTGGTGTCCGTGTGTGGGATGAGCACAAAAAAGAGGAATTTAACCTACGAGCGTTGCTTTTCGTAACCATCAACGATTGGCTTGCTCTTAGTAACCTTTCGGGACTGTCAAATAAGGGATACAATGCATGCACGCACTGCTTACATGAGACTGAAAGTGTACATTTGCCAAATTGTAAGAAGAACGTGTACCTTGGGCATCGTCGATTTCTTCTGAAAATTCATCCAGTAAGAAAGAAAGGCAAGCATTACAACGGCAAGGCAGATCACCGGCCGAAGCCTGCGGAACGCACTGGTGCTGAGGTATTTGATATGGTCAAGGATTTGAAAGTCATCTTTGTAAAGGGTCCTGGCGGACAATCAGTTCCGAAGGGAGCTGACGGGCACGCAGCCATGTGGAAGAAGAAATCTATATTCTGGGAGCTAGAATATTGGAAAGTCCTAGAAGTCCGCTCTGCAATCGACGTGATGCACGTTACGAAGAATATTTGCGTGAACCTCCTAAGCTTCTTGGGCGTGTATGGGAAGACAAATGATACAAAGGAAGCACGGCAAGACCAACAACATTTGAAAGACCCTGATGACCGGCATCCGGAATGGTTTCAAGGTCGTGCCAGCTACGCTCTGACCAAAGAAGAGAAGGTCATCTTTTTTGAATGCCTGAGCAGTATGAAGGTCCCGTCTGGATTCTCGTCCAATATAAAGGGAATAATAAACATGGCGGAGAAAAAGTTCCAAAACCTGAAGTCTCACGACTGCCACGTGATTATGACGCAATTGCTTCCGATTGCTTTGAGGGGGCTCCTGCCGGAAAATGTTCGAGTAGCCATTGTGAAGCTATGTGCATTCCTCAATGCAATCTCTCAGAAGGTAATCAATCCAGAAGTTCTACCACGGTTACAGAACGATGTGATCCAATGTCTTGTCAGTTTCGAGTTGGTGTTCCCGCCATCCTTCTTCAATATTATGACGCACCTCTTGGTTCACCTAGTCGAAGAGATTTTCATTCTCGATCCTGTATTTCTACACAATATGTTCCCCTTCGAGAGGTTCATGGGAGTATTAAAGAAATATGTTCGTAACCGTGCTAGGCCAGAAGGAAGCATCGCCAAGGGCTATGGAAATGAGGAGGTAATTGAGTTTTGTGTTGACTTTGTTCCTGACCTTAAGCCGATTGGTCTTCCTCAATCGCGGCACGAGGGGAGACTAAGTGGAAAAGGCACGATCGGAAGGAAATCAACGATATGTATGGACGGCCATTCTCTGACTGAAGCACACCACACTGTACTGACCAATTCCAGCTTGGTGGCTCCGTACTTGAGAAACACAAGAATATTTTACACTCGGACAACCCGGGGAAGCCTGAATCCTGGATTAGGAAGGCCCACATGGAGACTTTCGGCAGTTGGTTGAGAAAACATTTAATGAATGACAATGATGTTGTAGATCAGCTGTACATGTTGGCCAAGACACCATCTTCGACTATAACGACTTTCCAAGGGTACGAGATAAATGGGAATACATTTTACACGATCGCCCAAGATAAAAAGAGCACCAACCAAAACAGTGATGTCCGCTTTGATGCAGCAACCGAGAATGGGCAAAAGGTCACATATTATGGTTACATAGAGGAGATATGGGAACTTGACTATGGACCCTCCTTTAAGGTCCCTTTGTTCCGGTGCAAATGGTTCAAGCTAACAGGAGGTGGGGTAAAGGTGGACCAGCAATACGGAATGACAATGGTGGATTTCAACAATCTTGGTTACCTTGACGAACCATTCGTCCTAGCGAAAGATGTCGCTCAGGTTTTCTATGTGAAGGACATGAGTAGCAAACCGAGGAAACAGAAAGATAAGAAAACGATCAGTACATCATGCGATGATCCAAAGCGTCACATTGTTCTTTCAGGGAAAAGAAACATCGTGGGAGTGGAGGACAAGACAGACATGTCAGAAGATTATAATATGTTTGCTGAAATTCCGCCCTTCAAAGTGAACACCGACCCAAGCATTAAGTTAAATGATGAGGATGCTCCATGGATACGGCACAATCGTAAGCAAGCAGGGACACAAGGGAAGAAATGATGTGTAATAATTTATTGTACCAAACTTTGTTGAATGGATCATGTGAATTATATTACCCGTGATGTGTTTGGTGTCCACTTTCGAATGATTCGAGATACCACTGATGATACATGAAATTTGGAGTGATTTAGTCATACTCCTGCCTAGGCGTATAATATGCATACTCGTAGTCTTCATAGCCGCCGCCGTTGTACTGGTAGTCGTCGCCTTCTAAGTTGCCGCTGTCGTCGTCGCTGTCGTACTCCTGCCTAGGCGTATAAAATTAGTTTTATTTTTCTGAATTTTTTGATATAATATTTGTGTTTTTAACATATTGAATTGAATTAGTTTTATTTTTCTGAATTTTTTGATATATTATTTGTATTTTTAAGATTTTGAAAAAGAAAAAGTATTTTGAAAAATACCTTTAGTCGCGGTTGGCCTGAAGGTCATTGCGCGCGGGAACGCAAAAACCCGCCAAAAACCCTTTAGTCGCGGTTGGTCTGGCCATCCGCGACTAAAGGTTACCCTTTAGTCGCGGGTGGCCTCCCCAACCGCGACTAAAGGGGGGGGGCTATAAATACAAGGGCCCGAACCCTTTCTCGTCTTCTCCGATTCAACACCGCGCCGAAGGCCTGCCGCCGTCGCCCTCGCCCTCGACGCCGCCCGCCGTCGCCCTCGCCCTCGACGCCGCCC
>NC_057810.1:712059925-712075450 GCF_018294505.1 Triticum aestivum | reverse complement strand
CATCATAAACGGCGATATTCTATATGTGCCGACCGGACAAGAAGAAGATGATATCTCTTCTTATCTGAACCTTGACGGTGAAGATGAAGGGCGCCGTCAGCAAGATGATGCCGAACAAACGTCGATAAACGACGATCTTCAAATGGAAGTAGCAACCACCTCCGGCGCCGAGGTATATATATACATTGAGCCTCTGGTGATACAAACTAACTGATTTGAATAAATATGTGTGTACTAACGCGCGCGACTCTCTTTCTTATTTTAGCCCTCGGCCGGATCGTCGAAACAATCGAGTACGTCGTCAAAGCGTGGCGCAACCAAGACGATGAAACAAGGAGAAACATGCACCATCGAGGTTGTCGACAGTGCAACCGGCAGGCCGCTGGAGCCCCGCAAGAACGCCACCAAGTTTGTCAACCAATGCGGAGCCGTTGTTAGAGACAACGTCTCGATCATCGTCCAGGAGTGGAATAAGCCAAAGAAGGCACGAATTGCTGGTTTCACTTTTGTCGATAAGAGAACAAAAAAAGATTGCTTCAAGAAGCTTATGGAACATTTCGTTCTACCTCCGGAATACAACAAATTCGATGAGGAGGGTAACAAGATTGAGGAAAACAAGGAGAGGAGGAGGCTAGTCAAACAGTTCGCTCTTCATAAGATGGCCGACGCATTCCGGAAATTCAAGCAAAATCTAGCCCATGACTTTGTCAAGTAGAACAAGACTCCGGATTTCAAAGGACAATATGAGAAACTGAAACATGATTGGCCAGAATTTGTGAAGCAAAAGAAATCGGAGCAGTTCATTCAAATATCGAAAAAAATAAGGAAAATGCGGCTAAGAAGGAGTACAATCATATTATGGGGCCAGGAGGGTATCGCCTTTGGGATCCTAGGTGGGAGAAGATGGAGAACGAGCTGAGGGTGCGAGGAATCCGTCCAGGTACGGAGGGATGGGACCCAAGGGCCAAAAGCTGGTGGTACGGGCATGGGGGAACGCTGAACCCGGAGACAGGGGAGTGTGTTTACCGGGGCAAAATAATTAAACCCACCCAAGCCCTTATTGACGCAATGAGGGATGCTCAAGAGGGGAAGATCAAGTTCAACAGAGAGAACGGCGCGCTGACAAAAGCCCTCGGGAATCCTGAACACGGAGGACGTGTACGAGGCATGGGGCACATTCCGTGGAAAATAGGGTTCCCCCAGAACGATGACCCGTACGGTTACAGAAGCCGAAAGAGAAAGATGGATCGGGAAGCAGATGTTGTGGCGCGGTTGGCATCGGAAATGGATGTGATGAAGAAAACCGTGAGTGTACTAGTAGCCGAAAGAGATGCAGCTCGGGCGCAGCATGAAGATCATCCAGCGGATCTCAGAAGCCAGCAGCGGAGAAGCAGTGTGGCTTCCACGGAGGCCCCACCGGCTGGTGCAGATGCACCAACGATCGAAATTACTGCACCGGAGCCTCTGGTGGTCGAAATTACTGCACCGGAGCCTCTGGTGGTCGAAATTACTGCACCGGAGCCTCCTCGCTACCCCGTGGACGATATAAAGGAGATGAAAGAATGTCATCTGTATTATCCTATCGGGAACATGTCCATGAAGGTAGCCATCGGCAGTGCTTTACCATGTTTACCTGGAGCACTCCACCACAACAACCCCATTCAAGATGGCTATGCTCGTGTCACGGTGGAGGACATAGTCCAAGGGTTTGAGGACCTGGAGATTGACATTGCTACACCTGAAGGGGAGAAAAGACTTGGAGATGTCAAGCGCCATTTCATTCTATGGCAAAAGAAGTTTATCAAGTTTCCAGGCGAGGCGCCAAGGACAACAAGTCCACCCCCTACGGTGGTGGTGGTGGCGGTGGCGGTGGTGGTGGTGGTGGTGGTGGTGGCAGTTCACCTACACCTCCGTCACGTCAGCCGACGCCCCCCAGTCCACAACGTCCGGCGGGTGATCAGACGCCGCCCCCCAGTCCTCGTCCGACGGGTGATCAGACGCCGCCCCCCAATCCACCTCCGGCAAAGAAGCTGAAGCAGTCCTGGATTATTAACCCGGACCCTTATGTACCTAAGACCACAAAGGTACCAGAGCCATCACTGAAGCCTCTCCCCACAAGGCCTTGGGAACGTAGTGCCGAGGAAACTGCCGCGGCCGCGGCTGCTGATCATGAGAAATGGAAGGCGGACTGCAAGAAGAAAAGAGAGCCCGAGCCCAAGCCAGTATTTTCTGATGAGCAAAAGAAGTGGGCTAAGTCATTTTTGAGCACACCGTCCCAAGCTGCGAAGAATCTGCCTGACGACTATGCACGTGAACTTCGTAGGCAGGCACTCATGTTGAAGGAGAAGAAAGAGCGGGCGGAGAACCAGGAGAACAAAGCCTTGGAGGAGGCCGAGAAAACGGAATTAGAAAGTAAAAAAAGCGGGAAACGAGTTGCCCAGCTCGGGGAACAAAGTAAACAATCGATTGCCCCGCTTATAGTGAAAGCCACCGGTCCGGATGACCCCGATATCATAGCAGCTGCGGCAGCACATGGATTGACTGTAACGAGTGCCAGAGAACAAGCGGCCAACTTAGGTATTACTCTTCGTGAACTGTTAGGCCTTGATGAGGCGCCAGTGAAGGAGGTAGTAATTACATATGTGAAGAATGGGCCTCTCGTCGAGCCTGCGCAGGAAGAGGATCTACCTCCACAAATGAAAGGTCTGCTGAAATGGTACAAGGGTTACATAAAAAATAAAAACGCCAAAGAATATATTTATGCGGAAGTTAGATATGAGCATCACTTCAAACATTACTATGTACAAATTCATCTGAGTGAATTGTTCCAGCTTTTCAATCTGCGCGAGCTCGACAAATCTATCATCAGTTGCTAAGTTCTGTAAGTGATTTATTTCTACCCCATCTCGTTCATATTGCCTGCACTATATATATGTCCTAACTATATTGTTGTGTCCGCTATTATACATGCAGAATGAAGATTAAGGAATGCAGAGTAAGGAACATCCATGATGTTGGGTTCATTGACCCACACATCGTTAATGGATATGTGTTGGAGCATCACCCGCCGACATGGAGGCAGACCTGTGGCAGTTTCTTACAAAGCAGGAACTCAAAAGTGATATTCTATTTCCTTACCATTTTGGGTGAGTGTTTCTGTCTTGAGCACATTCTCTTTTGTTTACTCCATGCATGATATGTGGCCGGCTAATCGATGAGTTATGCATGACGTACTGTGCATGTATCGTGTCCGCAGGTTCCACTGGATTCTGCTAGTAATTAAAGTTGACACCTCAGAATGTCTCGTCCACGACTCTCTGAATAAGGATCCAAAGCTTTGGGGCGGCATGAGAAGAATGCTGCAGAAGTAATTATTTTCATTCATTTGCGCTCTATATCGATCGGCCTATTTCGTTCATTTCCTAATATCAAGTAACTAATAACTCTCTTGTTCATTTAATTTTCTTTGCCTCGTAGGGTTTGGAGACGGTTCGTAGACACAAAGGTCGGTGAATTCAAAAAAGAGCTAGAATTCAAAAGGTCAAAGGCTAAGAATGGTGAGGATATTCAGCCAGCGGGGACCAATCTATGTGCATACTATGTCTGTGAGATGATCCGGAGATACACCTCTGAGCGGGTTCCGAGTGATACCAATGCTCAGAGGAATAACCTCCGGATGATGCTTAGTCCAGAAGCTCGCTTCCGACCACTTCAAGAGGAACTAGCTGGATGGTTCAGGAGGGAAGTCCTCCATCCTAAAGGAGAACACCATTACGAGGACGTAGAACTTTATATGCATTAAATTATGTATGGAAACTTGTTCAAAATTGTATATGGTCATCCGATGATATTGAATATATATTGTATATTCCTTTTGAATTCTTTTTGGTTCTAATATCAAATTTGTTTGAAATTGTACATTCATATGCATGTATGTAGTACCGTAGAATATGTGAAACTCCTTCAAAATTAAAATAAAGCACAAAAGAAATAAAACAATACAAATTAAACAGAAAACAGGTTTAAGGGGGGGGGGGGCTAAAACCCTAAACCTGCGGCGGCCTTTAGTCGCGGTTGGCCAGAAGAACCGCGACTAAAGGTCCTCCGCCCCGACGGCCGCCTGGCGCCCACGTGGACGGGCCTTTAGTTGCGGTTCTTAAGCAACCGCGACTAAAGGGGGGGCCTTTAGTCGCGCCTATTTGGTCGCGGTTGCGCAACCGCAACTAATGGCAGTTGCGAACCGCGACCAAAGGCCCTTTTTCCACCAGTGATAAGAATATTTAGATTATTAAAATAGTAATTTAAATGCTTTTATATTTGTTTATAGGAAGTATATGAGCGCTTGCGTCTATATTGATGTTAAAAAAACAAGTATCGACGATTTAGTACAACCGAATTTTCTTCTTTCATGTGAGAGCCAGTGCACCCGCAAAAAAAAAAGTGAGAGCCAGTGAGTCAAGCAGGCAGGATAAACTTGGTTAGCGTGGTAGTACCGGGTGAGCGAGGGGTCAACGGTCGCCATGCACCGTCGCATACTCGCATGCAGGACTCTGGACCTGTCTTCATCTCTCTTCATCATCTCTCAGCTAGCGAGCACTTGCAACGTACGGCTGATGACTTTTGGAGCCGGCCGCACACCTAGCCGCCGCCTTCAAGAATCCTAGCTTTCTGCCTTCCATCCCGTCTTCGGTGGGCATATGGCCATGGAGGCGGAGTGGATCTCGGCCCTTGCCGGTGGAAGGGTTTCGTTTTTAGATTTTTTTTTTTGAACTTTGTTAGGGTTTGTGTCCTGCTAAGGAAGGCGAGACGGTGGCGGCTCCCTGAAGATAGAATAAAGGTCTCTCCGTCTAGCCCCCGTTCCGGTGATGCGTCTTGCATCGTCGGTGGGCGTATAGAGTTGTGTCTCCCGTGGATCTGTCTTTGGTGGATTTGCTCACATCTGTTCGTCGTTCGTCTTCGTTCGTGTGTTTTCAGGTTGGATCCTTTTGATCTTCACTCTTCATCCGCGGCGGTTGTGGTTCTACGGGGCCTTAGCACAACGACTTCCCGACTGTCTACTATAACAAGGTTTGTCCGGCTCCGGCGAGGGAGGGACGATGACAGCGGCGCACCTTCGGCTCGCTTCAGTGCTTGTAGTCGTCGCTAGGTGGTCTACGGATCTGGATGTAATTTTTATTATTTCTAGTTTTCGTTGTACTACCATGATTGAAAATGAATAGATTGAAAGTTTTTCTCGCAAAAAAACGTACGGCTGATGACTTTTGGAGCCGGCCGGCGTACGTCCACGGTCCGACGTCGCCGTTCGAATCCATCCATTCAGGCACCCGCCACACGTTCCACTTGATCAAGATTCTTTTTCCTCCCACCGGGAAAAAATCTACGTTACGCGCTCTTGTACGCTTATCATAACTCGATGGAAGGATGATCCAAGAAACAAACAAAGGGAACACCGGCATGACCAATGAAATTTTAATGGTGCATGCTGCCACGTGTCGACAAAGAACGGATACATCCACACTGACGCACAAAAAATACAGCACAAGATAGAATCGAAAACGATTGACAGAAGAAAAAAGAAAGGATCACGCTTCTTTTTTATTGATTGTGAAATTGTGTGACATTGATTTAAAGAGCTTGCTAGCACGATGAAGTAAAATCCAATGAGGAAAAACATTGTACTGTTAGTATATGATTCCCGTCAAAGCTATATTCTTCAATAAATAACGTTGATGTCGAAGACAGCAATTTTGTAATTAAAGACATGATAAAGTAGCACTCCAAGTGCAAGTTTTCTAGCCAGCTCATGTAGCTGCTAGGATCGCGGAAAGTGGTGAAGAGAACCATGAATGACTTCGAACAGCTTCGGGGTGAAAATCTAGGTCTGAACCGAGTTTACCGTGTTGAAGGCATTGCTTGGATATGCTCAAAATGATTTTTCAGGTGAAAATCTAGAATCTGACCTTTGGCGGTTGGATCCAGTGACGACGATGCTTAAGTGCCGCTTCCTTTCTGAAGGCGTTCCTGTTGAAGAATCTCGTTGTCCTTGTAGTGTCATAAGATAATTGATGCGGATACGGTCATAGTTGTAGTTTGTCGATCATGGATTTGATTGCTTCAGGAATGTTTTTTTCTTTTTCTTCGCACAGACATAGCTTTGGTCTTATATGACTTTGCTGTTTGCCAGTGTGTGTTTTTATGTGTGCGCTGGTGTTGCTGTGTGCATTCTTCCTATGCAAAGGTCAGGTGTGTGCTCATTATGTTTGTATCCACTTGATGTCTCCTTTGAGTCAATAAAATCCACCCTTTATCAAAAAGTGCAAGTTGCAACAGCAAAAACAGGATGCTGACGAATCATTTTTCTCTCGTGTGAGGCAAAGACCCACGCGACTCTCGACTAGGGTTTCCTCAGCCTCTCATCAGCGTTGTCGCTGATCTGCCTCGTCTCCTATGGTCCTAGGACCATGGAGGCGCGGTGAATATCGGCCCTTGACCACGAGAGGGCTACATTTTCAGGTTTTTCAGTTTTGTTAGAGTTTGTCCCATGCTCAAGAAGACGAGGCGGTGGCGGCGGCTCTCTGAATATGAAATAAGGTTCTCTCTGTCTAATCTCCGAACCGAAGGTTCTCCCTGCCAAGTATATCGTCAACTTCCGAATCCATCCATGCACCGTGTATATATCTTACCCGGCATGGACGGTCATCCACCTTTGTTCTTCACACATGAAGATAATATTTTTTTCAAAAAAAATCATGCCAAAGCAAAGGGGCTGGAAAGGTGGACAGATTTGTTCTACAAGAACGGATGGACGCTGGCCGTTGCTGGTTTTGCTGTGCACGCACGTCGCACGACGAGCTTTGCAGGCCGCGATTGCAGCGCGGAATCGTGTGCTGACAGAAGGCGCGAGGCGACCGTCTCTTTTATTCCCGCGCACTCGCCACCTTTTGTTCAGACTCCAGAACACGATGGGATGTAGTTTGGGGAAGACGCATTTTTAGTTTCTTCAATCGGAAAAACATCCTTTCTACACTACACCTACGAAAATAAATCCTGGAAGAGGATCATATTCCACCGTGATAGTTAAACTATGATTAATGTTTGATATCCAGGCTCGACAATTAAGGGGATCCTTACAAAAATTAGAGTGGGTGGGGTACATATGCCCCCCCTAGCCCTAACAATCCTTGGTTGTCTCACTAGTCCCATAGCTATTGGATTATGTGCAACTATACTCATCAATAGATGGGAAAAAGGCATAAAAAATTGAAGATCATACTTCAAGAAAAATCAAGGCTTGCTCTTCGAACAACTAGCCATGCCCACACGGTGGCACACCATATGCATGTTGAAACATAATATTGTTGGAAATATGCCCTAGAGGCAATAATAAAAGGATTATTATTATATTTCTTTGTTCAGGATAGTTGTCTTTTATTCATGCTATAATTGTATTATCCGGAAATCGTAATACACGTGTGAATACTTAGACCAAAAACATGTCCCTAGTGAGCCTCTAGTTGACTAGCTCGTTGATTAACAAATAGTCATGGTTTCCTGACTATGGACATTGGATGTCGTTGATAACGGGATCACATCATTAGAAGAATGATGTGATGGACAAGACCCAATCCTAAGCATAGCGCAAAGATCATGTAGTTCGTTTGCTAGAGCTTTTTCAATGTCAAGTATCTTTTCCTTAGACCATGAGATCGTGTAACTCCCGGATACCGTAGGAGTGCTTTGGGTGTACCAAACGTCACAACGTAACTGGGTGACTATAAAGGTGCACTACTGGTATCTCCGAAAGTGTCTGTTGGGTTGACACGGATCGAGACTGGGATTTATCACTCCGTATAACGGAGAGGTACCACTGGGCCCACTCGGTAGTGCATCATCATAATGAGCTCAAAGTGACCAAGTGTCTGGTCACGGGATCATGCATTACGGTACGAGTAAAGTGACTTGCCGGCAACAAGATTGAACGAGGTATTGGGATACCGACGATCGAATCTCGGGCAAGTAACATACCGTCTGACAAAGGGAATAGTATACAGGGTTGCTTGAATCCTCGACGTCATGGTTCATCCGATGATATCATCGAGGAGTATGTGGGAGCCAACATGGGTATCCAGATCCCGCTGTTGGTTATTGACCGGAGAGCCATCTCGGTCATGTCTGCATGTCTCCCGAACTCGTAGGGTCTACACACTTAAGGTTTGGTGACGCTAGGGTTGTATGAATATGAGTATGCAGCAAACCGAATGTTGTTCGGAGTCCCGGATGAGATCCCGGACGTCACGAGGAGTTCTGGAATGGTCCAGAGGTAAAGAATTATATATAGGAAGTGTTGTTTCGGCCCTCGGGAAATTTTCGGGGTCACCCGGTATTGTACCGGGACCACCGGAAGGGTCCCGGGGGTCCACCGGGCGGGGCCACCTATCCCGGAGGGCCCCGTGGGCTGAAGTGGGAGGGGAACCAGCCCCTAGTGGGCTGGTGCGCCCCCCTTGGGCCCCCCCTGTGCCTAGGGTTGGAAACCCTAGGGTGGGGGGCGCACCACTTGCCTTGGGGGGCACTCCACCCCCCTGGCCGCCACCCCCTTGGGAGATTCCCATCGCCAGGGCCGGCGCCCCCCCAGGGGGCCTATATAAAGGAGGGGGGAGGGAGGGCAGCCGCACCTAAGTCTTGGCGCCTCCCTCCCCCTGATACACCTCTTCCTCCTCTCGCAGTTGCTTGGCGAAGCCCTGCCGGAGTCCTGCTGCATCCACCACCACGCTGTCGTGCTGCTGGATCTTCATCAACCTCTCCTTCCCCCTTGCTGGATCAAGACAGAGGAGACGTCACGCTGACCGTACGTGTGTTGAACGCGGAGGTGCCGTTCGTTCGGCGCTAGGATCTCCGGTGATAGGATCACGACGAGAACGACTACCTCAACCCCGTTCTCTTGAACGCTTCCGCACGCGATCTACAAGGGTATGTAGATGCATCTCTCTCTCTCTCGTTGCTAGATGAACTCATAGATGGATCTTGGTGAACCTAGGAAAATTTTTATTTTATGCAACGTTCCCCAACAGTGGCATCATGAGCTAGGTCTATGCGTAGTTCTCTATTGCACGAGTAGAACACAAATCTGTTGTGGGCGTAGATCTTGTCAACTTGCTTGCCACTACTAGTCTTTTCTTGCTTCAGCGGTATTGTGGGATGAAGCGGCCCGGACCGACCTTACACGTACGCTTACGTGAGACAGGTTCCACCGACTAACATGCACTAGTTGCATAAGGTGGCTAGCGGGTGTCTGTCTCTCCTACTTTAGTTGGAGCGGATTCGATGAAAAGGGTCCTTATGAAGGGTAAATAGAAGTTGACAAAATCACGTTGTGGTTATTCGTAGGTAAGAAAACGTTCTTGCTAGAACCCAATTGCAGCCACGTAAAATATGCAACAACAATTAGAGGACGTCTAACTTGTTTTTGTAGCAATTGTCATGTGATGTGATATGACCAGAAGTTGTGATGAATGATGAATAATATATTGTGATGTATGAGATCATGTTCTTGTAATAGGAATCACGACTTGCATGTCGATGAGTATGACAACCGGCAGGAGCCATAGGAGTTGTCTTAATTATTGTATGACCTGCGTGTCAATGATTTAACGCCATGTAATTACTTTACTTTATTGCTAAACCGTTAGTTATAGTAGTAGAAGTAATAGTTGGCGAGCAACTTCATGGAGGCATGATGATGGAGATCATGATGATGGAGATCATGGTGTCATGCCGGTGACGAAGATGATCATGGAGCCCCGAAGATGGAGATCGAAGGAGCTATATGATATTGGCCATATCACGTCACTACTTTATATAATTGCATGTGATGTTTATTATGTTTTATGCATCTTGTTTACTTAGAACGGCGGTAGTAAATAAGATGATCCCTTATAATAATTTCAAGAAAGTGTTCCCCCTAACTGTGCACCGTTGCTAAAGTTCGTCGTTTCGAAGCACCACGTGATGATCGGGTGTGATAGATCCTTACGTTCACATACAACGGGTGTAAGACAGTTTTACACATGCATAAACACTTAGGGTTAACTTGACGAGCCTAGCATGTACAGACATGGCCTCGGAACACAAGAAACCGAAAAGTCGAACATGAGTCGTATGGAAGATACGATCAACATGGAGATGTTCACCGATGATGACTAGTCCGTCTCACGTGATGATCGGACACGGCATAGTCGACTCGAATCGTGTAACACTTAGATGACTAGAGGGATGTCAAATCTGAGTGGGAGTTCATTAAATAATTTGATTAGATGAACTTAATTATCATGAACTTAGTCTAAAATCTTTGCAAAATATGTCTTGTAGATCAAATGGCCAACGCTCATGTCAACATGAATTTCAACGCGTTCCTAGAGAAAACCAAGCTGAAAGATGATGGCAGCAACTATTCGGACTGGGTCCGAAACCTGAGGATCATCCTCATAGCAGCCAAGAAAGCATATGTCCTAGAAGGACCGCAAGGTGAAGCACCCATCCCAGAGAACCAAGACGTTATGAACGCTTGGCAGTCACGTGCTGATGATTACTCCCTCGTTCAGTGCGGCATGCTTTACAGCTTAGAACCGGGGCTCCAAAAGCGTTTTGAGCAACACGGAGCATATGAGATGTTCGAGGAGCTGAAAATGGTTTTTCAAGCTCATGCCCGGGTCGAGAGATATGAAGTCTCCGACAAGTTCTATAGTTGTAACATGGAGAAAAATAGTTCTGTCAGTGAGCACATACTCAAAATGTCTGGGTTGCACAACCGCCTGTCCCAGCTGGAGATCAACCTCCCGGACGAGGCGGTCATTGACAGAATCCTTCAGTCGCTCCCACCGAGCTACAAGAGCTTTGTGATGAACTACAATATGCAGGGAATGGTGAAGACCATTCCTGAGGTATTTTCAATGCTAAAGTCAGCAGAGGTTGAAATCAAGAAAGAACATCAAGTGTTGATGGTCAATAAGACCACTAAGTTCAAGAAGGGCAAGGGTAAGAAGAACTTCAAGAAGGACGGCAAAGATGTTGCCGCGCCCGGTAAGCCAGTTACCGGGAAGAAGTCAAAGAATGGACCCAAGCCTGAGACTGAGTGCTTTTATTGCAAAGGGAAGGGTCACTGGAAGCGGAACTGCCCCAAATACTTAGCGGACAAGAAGGCCGGCAACACTAAAGATATATGTGATATACATGTAATTGATGTGTACCTTACCAGTACTCGTAGTAACTCCTGGGTATTTGATACCGGTGTCGTTGCTCATATTTGTAACTCACAGCAGAAGCTGCGGAATAAGCGGAGACTGGCGAAGGACGAGGTGACGATGCGCGTCGGGAACGGTTCCAAGGTCGATGTGATCGCCGTCGGCACGCTACCTCTACATTTACCCACGGGATTAGTTATGAACCTCAGTAATTATTATTTAGTGCCAAGTTTGAGCATGAACATTGTATCTGGATCTCGTTTAATATGAGATGGCTACTCATTTAAATCCGAGAATAATGGTTGTTCTATTTATATGAGAGATATGTTTTATGGTCAAGCCCCGATGGTCAATGGTTTATTCTTAATGAATCTCGAACGTAATGTTACACGTATTCATAGTGTGGATACCAAAAGATGTAAAGTTGATAACGATAGTCCCACATACTTGTGGCACTGCCGCCTTGGTCACATTGGTGTCAAGCGCATGAAGAAGCTCCATGTTGATGGACTTTTAGAGTCTCTCGATTATGAATCATTTGACACATGCGAACCATGCCTCATGGGCAAAATGACCAAAACTCCGTTCTCTGGAACAATGGAGCGAGCAACCAACTTATTGGAAATCATACATACTGATGTGTGTGGTCCAATGAGCGTTGAGGCTCGCGGAGGATATCGTTATGTTCTCACTCTCACTGATGACTTAAGTAGATATGGGTATGCCTACTTGATGAAACACAAGTCTGAGACCTTTGAAAAGTTCAAGGAATTTCAGAATGAGGTAGAAAATTAACGTGACTGAAAGATAAAGTTCCTACGATTAAATCGTGGAGGAGAATATTTAAGTCACGAATTTGGTACACACTTAAGAAAATGTGGAATCGTTTCACAACTCACGCCGCCTGGAACACCTCAGCGTAATGGTGTGTCCGAACATCATAATCGCACTCTATTGGATATGGTGCGATCTATGATGTCTCTTACCGATTTACCGCTATCATTTTGGAGATATGCTCTAGAGACAGCTATATTCACTTTAAATATGGCACCGTCTAAATCTGTTGAGACGACACCGTATGAATTATGGTTTGGGAAGAAACCTAAGCTGTCGTTTCTAAAAGTTTGGGGATCCGATGCTTATGTCAAGAAACTTCAACCTGAAAAGCTCGAACCCAAGTCGGAAAAATGCGTCTTCATAGGACACCCTAAGGAAACCATTGGGTATACCTTCTACCTTAGATCCGAAGGCAAGATCTTTGTTGCCAAGAACGGATCCTTTCTGGAAAAAGAGTTTCTCTCGAAAGGAGTAAGTGGGAGGAAAGTAGAACTCGATGAAGTACTACCTCTTGAACCGGAAAGTAGTGCAGCTCAGGAAAATGTTCCTGTGGTGCTTACACCGACTGGAGAGGAAATTAATGATGATGATCAAGGTACTTCGGATCAAGTTGCTACTGAACTTCGTAGGTCCACGAGGACACGTTCCACACCAGAGTGGTATGGCAACCCTGTCCTGGAAATCATATTGTTAGACAACGGTGAACCTTCGAACTATGAAGAAGCGATGGCGGGCCCAGATTCCAACAAATGGCTTGAAGCCATGCAATCCGAGATAGAATCCATGTATGAAAACAAAGTATGGACTTTGACTGACTTGCCCAATGATCGGCGAGCGATAGAAAACAAATGGATCTTGAAGAAGAAGACGGACGCGGATGGTAATGTCACCATCTATAAAGCTCGACTTGTCACTAAGGGTTATGGGCAAGTTCAAGGGATTGACTATGATGAGACTTTCTCTCCCGTAGCGAAGCTTAAGTCCGTCCGAATCATATTAGCAATTGCAGCATACTATGATTATGAGATATGGCAAATGGACGTCAAAACGGCATTCCTTAACGATTATCTTAAGGAAGAGCTGTATATGATGCAGCCGGAAGGTTTTGTCGATCCTAAGAATGCTAACAAAGTATGCAAGCTCCAGCGATCCATTTATGGGCTGGTGCAAGCATCTCGGAGTTGGAACATTTGCTTTGATGAGATGATCAAAGCGTTTGGGTTTATGCACACTTATGGAGAAGCCTGCGTTTACAAGAAAGTGAGTGGGAGCTCTGTAGCATTTCTCATATTATATGTAGATGACATACTTTTGATGGGAAATGATATAGAATTCTTGGACAGCATTAAGGCCTACTTGAATAAGTGTTTTTCAATGAAGGACCTTGGAGAAGCTGCTTACATATTAGACATCAAAATCTATAGGGATAGATCGAGACGCCTCATAGGTCTTTCACAAAGCACATACCTTGATAAGATTTTGAAGAAGTTCAAAATGGATCAGTCCAAGAAAGGGTTCTTGCCTGTATTGCAAGGTGTGAGATTGAGCTCGGCTCAATGCCCGACCACGGCAAAAGATAAAGAAGAGATGAGTGTCATCCCCTATGCCTCAGCCATAGGATCTATTATGTATGTCATGCTGTGTATCAGACCTGATGTAAACCTTGCCGTAAGTTTGGTAGGAAGGTACCAAAGTAATCCCGGCAAGGAACACTGGACAACGGTCAAGAATATCCTGAAGTACCTGAAAAGGACAAAGGACATGTTTCTCGTTTATGGAGGTGACGAAGAGCTCGTCGTAAAGGGTTACGTCGATGCTAGCTTCGACACAGATCTGGATGACTCTAAGTCACAAACCGGATACGTGTATATGTTGAATGATGGGGCAGTAAGCTGGTGCAGCTGCAAGCAGAGCGTCGTGGCGGGATCTACATGTGAAGCGGAGTACATGGCAGCCTCGGAGGCAACGCATGAAGCAATTTGGGTGAAGGAGTTCATCACCGACCTAGGAGTCATACCCAATGCGTTGGGGCCGATCAAACTCTTCTGTGACGACACTGGAGCTATTGCACTTGCCAAGGAGCCCAGGTTTCACAAGAAGACCAGGCACATCAAGCGTCGCTTCAACTCCATTCGTGAAAATGTTCAAGATGGAGACATAGAAATTTGCAAAGTACATACAGATCTGAATGTCGCAGGTCCGTTGACTAAACCTCTTCCGCGAGCAAAACATGATCAGCATCAGAACTCTATGGGTGTTCGATTCATCACAATGTAACTAGATTATTGACTAGTACAAGTGGGAGACTGTTGGAAATATGCCCTAGAGGCAATAATAAAAGGATTATTATTATATTTCTTTGTTCAGGATAGTTGTCTTTTATTCATGCTATAATTGTATTATCCGGAAATCGTAATACACGTGTGAATACTTAGACCAAAAACATGTCCCTAGTGAGCCTCTAGTTGACTAGCTCGTTGATCAACAGATAGTCATGGTTTCCTGACTATGGACATTGGATGTCGTTGATAACGGGATCACATCATTAGGAGAATGATGTGATGGACAAGACCCAATCCTAAGCATAGCGCAAAGATCGTGTAGTTCGTTTGCTAGAGCTTTTTCAATGTCAAGTATCTTTTTCTTAGACCATGAGATCGTGTAACTCCCGGATACCGTAGGAGTGCTTTGGGTGTACCAAACGTCACAACGTAACTGGGTGACTATAAAGGTGCACTACTGGTATCTCCGAAAGTGTCTGTTGGGTTGACACAGTCGAGACTGGGATTTATCACTCCGTATAACGGAGAGGTACCACTGGGCCCACTCGGTAGTGCATCATCATAATGAGCTCAAAGTGACCAAGTGTCTGGTCACGGGATCATGCATTACGGTACGAGTAAAGTGACTTGCCGGCAACAAGATTGAACGAGGTATTGGGATACCGACGATCGAATCTCGGGCAAGTAACATACTGTCTGACAAAGGGAATAGTATATGAGGTTGCTTGAATCCTCGACGTCGTGGTTCATCCGATGATATCATCGAGGAATATGTGGGAGCCAACATGGGTATCCAGATCCCGCTGTTGGTTATTGACCGGAGAGCCGTCTCGGTCATGTCTGCATGTCTCCCGAACCCGTAGGGTCTACACACTTAAGGTTCGGTGACGCTAGGGTTGTATGAATATGAGTATGCAGCAAACCGAATGTTGTTCGGAGTCCCGGATGAGATCCCGGACGTCACGAGGAGTTCCGGAATGGTCCGGAGGTAAAGAATTATATATAGGAAGTGTTGTTTCGGCCATCGGGAAAGTTTCGGGGTCACCCGGTATTGTACCGGGACCACCGGAAGGGTCCCGGGGGTCCACCGGGTGGGGCCACCTATCCCGGAGGGCCCCGTGGGCTGAAGTGGGAGGGGAACCAGCCCCTAGTGGGCTGGTGCGCCCCCC